>NW_023270454.1:23109716-23236934 GCF_011800145.1 Mirounga leonina
AAAATTCTCACCAAAATACTAGCCAATAGGATCCAACAGTACATTAAAAGGATTATTCACCACGACCAAGTGGGATTTATCCCTGGGCTGCAAGGTTGGTTCAACATCCGCAAATCAATCAATGTGATACAATACATTAATAAAAGAAAGAACAAGAACCATATGATCCTCTCAATAGATGCAGAAAAAGCATTTGACAAAGTACAGCGTCCTTTCTTGATCAAAACTCCTCAGAGTATAAGCATAGAGGGTACATACCTCAATATCATAAAAGCCATCTATGAAAAACCCACAGTGAATATCATTCTCAATGGGGAAAAACTGAGACCTTTCCCCCTAAGGTCAGGAACACAGCGGGGATGTCCACTATCACCACTGCTAATCACCATAGTACTAGAAGTCCTAGCCACAGCAATCAGACAACAAAAAGAAATCAAAGGCATCCAAATTGGCAAAGAAGAAGTCAAACTCTCATGCTTTGCAGATGATATGATACTTTATGTGGAAAACCCAAAAGACTCCACCCCAAAACTGCTAGAACTCATACAGGAATTCAGTAAAGTGGCAGGATATAAAATCAATGCACAGAAATCAGTGGCATTTCTATACACCAACAACAAGCCAGAAGAAAGAGAAATTAAGGAGTCAGTCCCATTTACAATTGCACCCAAAACCATAAGATACCTAGGAATAAATCTAACCAAAGAGGCAAAGGATCTGTACTCAGAAAACTATAAAATACTCATGAAAGAAATTGAGGAAGACACAAAGAAATGGAAAAACATTCCATGCTCATGGATTGGAAGAACAAATATTGTGAAGATGTCAATGCTACCTAGAGCAATCTACACATTCAATGCAATCCCCATCAAAATACCATCTACTTTTTTCAAAGAAATGGAACAGATAATCCTAAAATTTGTATGGAACCAGAAAAGACCCCGAATAGCCAGAAGAATGTTGAAAAAGAAAAGCAAAGCTGGCGGCATCACAATTCCGGACTTCAAGCTCTATTACAAATCTGTCATTATCAAGACAGTATGGTATGAGACAAAAAGAGACACATAGACAAATGGAACAGAATAGAGAGCCCAGAAATGGACCCTCTATGGAACTCTATTTTCAACTAATCTTCGACAGAGCAGGAAAGAATGTGCAATGGAAAAAAGACAGTCTCTTCAACAAATGGTGCTGGCATAATTGGACAACCACATGCAGAAGCATGAAACTGGACCATTCCTTACACCACACACAAAAATAAACTCAAAATGGCTGAAAGACCTAAATGTGTGACAGGAGTCCATCCAAATCCTAGAGGAGAACACAGGCAGCAACCTCTTCGACCTCAGCTGCAGCAACTTCTTCCTAGAAACATCACCAAAGACAAGGGAAGCAAGGGCAAAAATTGGGACTTCATCAAGATAAAAAGCTTTTGCAAAGCAAAGGAAACAGTCAACAAAACCAAAAGACAACGGACAGAATGGGAGAAGATATTTGCAAATGACATATCAGATAAAGGGCTAGTATCCAAAATCTATAAAGAACTTCTTAAACTGAATACCCAAAGAACAAATGATCCAATCAAGAAATGGGCAGAAGACATGAACAGACATTTTTCCAAAGAAGACATCCAAATGGCCAACAGACAGATGAAAAAGTGCGCAACATTGCTCAGCATCAGGGAAATCCAAATCAAAACCTCAAAGAGATACCACTTCACAGCAGTCAGAATGGCTAAAATTTACAAGTCAGTAAATGATAGATGTTGGCGGGGATGCGGAGAAAGGGAAACCCTCCTACACTGTTGGTGGGAATGCAAGCTGGTGCAGCCACTCTGGAGAACAGTATGGAGGTTCCTCAAAACATTGAAAAGAGAGCTACCCTACAACCAGCAATTGCACTACTGGGTATTTACCCCAAATATACAAATGTAGTGATCCGAAGGGGTATGTGCATCCCAATGTTTATAGCATCAATGTCCACAATAGCCAAACTGTGGAAAGAGCCAAGATGTCCATCAACAGATGAATGGATAAAGAAGATGTGGTGTGTGTATATATATACATATATATGTATATATATATATATGTGTGTGTATATATAAATATATGTATATATATACACACACAATGGGATATTTTTCAGCCATCAGAAAAAAGGAAATCTTGCCATTTGCAACGACGTGGATGGAACTAGAGGGTACTATTTTAAGTGAAATAAGTCAATCAGAGAAAGACATGTATCATATGATCTCACTGATATGAGGAATTCTTAATCTCAGGAAACAAACTGAGGGTTGCTGGAGTGGTGGGGGGTGGGAGGGATGGGGTGGCTGTGTGATAGACATTAGGGAAGGTATGTGCTATGGTGAGCGCTGTGAATTGAGTAAGACTGTTGAATCACAGATCTGTACCTCTGAAATAAATAATACATTATATGTTAAAAAAAGAAGAAGAAGATAGTAGGAAGGGAAAAAGGAAGGGAGGTAAATCGGAGGGGGAGACGAACCATGAGAGACTATGGACTCTGAGAAACAAACTGAGGTTTCTAGAGGAGAGGGGGTTCGGGGGATGGGTTAGCCTGGTGATGGGGGCATGTTCTGCATGGAGCACTGGGTGTTATATGCAAACAATGAATCATGGAACACTACATCAAAAACTAATGATGTAATAATGTATGGTGATTAACATAACATAATAAGATAAAATTTTAAAAAAAAGAAAGGACCACTTTTTGACGGGAAGATAATTTATTTCTTCCTTTGTGAAGCAGAAAGGAGAAAGATAAAATTATCTTAAGGAACATATATAGAAAAGGAAATGCCCTGAGAATAGCCAAGAAAATAATGAAAAAAAGATCTCCTTATGCCAGGCATTGCCCATATAAAAAATCACTGTGATTAAGTGATATGGCATTGGCATAGGAATTAACCAAAAGTTCAGTGAAATCCAGAAACAGATAAAATAATTTCACATACATAAAATTAGCATTTCAAGTCAATGTTGAAAAGAAAGTTGACATAATAAATGCTTCTGACAACTATCTACACGGAAGAAAAAATCAAGCCCATGCTAAATGGCATATACAATCATAGACTTCAGATGGAAAAAAGTCTTGAATATCAAAAATTTAAAAAAAATTTGAAATAAGCCTAAATTAATGTTGAGGTTGGGGAAGTCTATATAACTAATATGAGAACCAGAAGCTGTAAGTCATATTTGATTATATTTAATTATGTCTGGAAAAAATACAAAAATTAAAGTGAATAAACAAACAATAAAGTTATAAGAAAGCACAACACAGAAGACTGACAAAGTTCAATCTGTAATATGCAAAGAGGTTTTTGTCTAGTCACAAAAAAGGCAACAGAAGAAATCCAATAGAAAAAAAAATTGAGTAAAAGATAAGGATAGAAATTCACAAAAAAAAAAGGGACTACAGATTGTTAACAAACATATGATAAGAGGCTTAAAATCACAAACTGTCAGAAAAATGCTAATTAAAGTAAAAACAAGGCATTGCTTTACGCCCATCATGCTGGAAAGATTGAAGAGTGATAGCCCTCTGTTGCTGGTGTGGATAAGAATGAAGGCTCTCAAAAATTGCCAGTAGAAGTGTGAATTTTTGCACTATCATTTGAAAAAACATCTGGCAACATCTGTTAAAATTAAAAATATTACTTTTTTGCAGTAATCTCCTTTCTGGGAATCTATCCCAGAGATATAAAAGCACTGGTTCATAAGAATATGTGAATAAGGACACTTAACACAGCTCTGTTCTTAATTGAAAAAAAAAAATCTTGGCAGTAAAGATGTGCCAGTTGTGAAGCTGGTGTTCTCAAAACTTTTAAGCCCACTGTCCTAAACTGTACTCTGATGATGGGGCTCTGCAACCCACATTTCTGTTTCGTCACCCAACTCCCCCTGAAGCTCTGCTAAGAGGGGACACCACAAGGCAAACTGGAAGGCTGGAAAAGGAAAATGGGATCTGCTTCACCCCACTTGCTTTCTGTTGGCTTCTTTTCTGCTCCTTGTGTGAATATCATTCTGGAAATGCTTCTTCCCCCTAGTCCCTGCAGGTTCCTCCGACAGCAGTAGCTGAGTACAGCGGGCAGTTTTTCTAACAACCTCAGAAACAGACTCCACACTTTGTAGATGCCAGCACCAGCCAGCTGGCTCCGTCCTCACAAGTATGAGTTTCCATTCCATGGGTCTCTTTTTTCAAGCTTTAAATAATTCCAATTTCTTTTCTTTGTTCACCCAGACAAGGCCACAAATCTTTACAAAAGTCTGATTTCTCTATGTTAAAACAAAAGTCTGATTTCTCTCTCCTGACTAGATCCTGACTAACGGAGTAAACAGTGCTCTCCAATAGAGAAATGATGACATAAGTTATAGTAGAGTCCCACTTTGGAATATTATGCAATTATGAAATAGAATGAGTCAGCTCTCTGTCATTTGGCCAAAGGAATTTCCACAAGATAAGATGGAGTGAGAAAAGTAAAATGAGAAGAGGTATAATATGGTTATTTGAAAAACATAGAAGGACAGAACTTCTATAAGTATAAATGTGTGCACATATTCATGTGTAGACATGTATTTGTGTATGTATCTATGCACACAGATCAAGTCATGGAAGGATATTCATGAGTGTGTTAACATGAGTTTCCTGGGGAGAGAGTGGGAGGGCAGAAGGAGAGTCCAGTGAAAAAGGAGAAAGAAGATAAGGGGGAAAAAGAGTCCTTAAAAAGAAAAAGAGCATGTTGGATACCTGTTTATGTAAAATTATAGATGGATGTGATGTGCACACAGAAATTATAATGCAAATGTGAAGTTATATCTTTATGTATTGGTAGGTGATAATATCCATGATATATTATTAAGGTGAAAAGAAGAGTTAAAGAATAATGTGTTGAGGGCAATTTCATTTCTTTAAAATCAAGTATACAGAACCTCTAGATATATTTATGTACTTACATATATATTTTTGACTGAGCAAAAGTATACTCATCCAATTGGCTATTGGCTATTACCACACCATCTATTCACAGTGCTTACCCTCAGTCCCTCAGCATGGTAGGACTGCAGGGAGCAGAGAAGCATATGGAAATATTCTAGCTTTTTCTATACATCTTTGGGTGGTATAGTTTTGCTTGTTTTTCATATTTTTTAAATAAAATATCAAATTAAGAAAATCAAAGAAACAAAATGGCAAAGTTAGTCTTACTCATCAAAGATTATATATCCTAAAGGGATAAAGGTGTGTGTGTATGATCAAAAGAGCTGCAAGAAACATATGGTGTTTATATTCCCCAAGACAGTATAGTATACGGAACATAAAGGCACCAAATTAACTATTGAGTCAAGTAGAATTGGTGGGAAAAAAACAGGATCTGTGGTTATGACATTTGGATTAGAACTTCATTACTAATCATGCAACCGTAAGAAAATCATCTACTTTCTCTGGCCTTGGCTTGCTGAATTTGCAAAATGGGCATAAGAACACAGGGATGGTTACCTTTTCAAAATAGTAGTAAAAGCAAATTCGATACACTTTGAAAAAGCATGTTCCAAATATAGTGTAAGGCGCTATATAAGTATAACTAGGACAGTAGGATTATGAAGCCTGGATTTGCTGGAGTTAAAGGAAGACTATGAAAAGGACATTTATTTGTTAGCAGTCACATTTATTATTAAATTTTCCACTATATAGAATTTACTGAAAATACTCTTAATTTTCTTAAAAACAAACATATTCCCAAATGCCAAATTTAATGGAAAAACCTACTAATCTTGCTAATTATCATACTGAATAAAAGCCTTGTATCTAGGGCGCCTGGGTGGCTCAGTTGGTTAAGCGATTGCCTTCCGCTCAGGTCATGATCCTGGAGTCCCGGGATCGAGTCCCGCATCGGGCTCCCTGCTCGGCAGGGAGTCTGCTTCTCCCTCTGACCCTCCTCCCTCTCATGCTCTCTGTCTCTCATTCTCTCTCTCTCAAATAAATAAATAAAATCTTTAAAAAAAAAAAAAAAGCCTTGTATCTATTCAGATGGCCCAAACAATTGTATTGGCTAGTAAATAAAGAATATAAAAATCATGTGATGGAAATCTCCCTTCCCTCCAAGTCGTGCAAAAACACCCTCTTAATGTGCACACTTCTAAAAGAAAGACTGTCTACTGATGTCTGACATGCCATTCTGAACAAGTCAGCAATTGTAATTCCTAGCATGAGAACAAAAGGACACATGTTTTAAAAAAAGTTTTTACACTCCAGGACTGAAAATGTTTCAAATGGAGTCTTGTTTGGATGGACAGAAAAATAATACAGTAAAAATAATATAGTAAAGTAATCATTGGCTAAATTGCCAGAGCACCAGGGAAAAGGCCCTGAGGGTTTAATTTACACATCTTCACAGTTATGAAAAGGTAGAAGGCGCCCTGGATGGCTGCTAAAATGTAGGTGATGTTTCCAGTTCGGTGGCTTGTTTGAAAAGGTGATTCTTGTTTGTTTGTTTGTTTGTTTGTTTTCACAGTATACAGAGTAAGGTCAGCATAACCTTTTAGTGTACAACATTTGAACCTTTCTAAGAGTGAAATATAAGCAGTTTTACTTGTTCCCACAATTCTGTTCTATATGACTATGTTCATATTAAAAGCAGGGAGCTCACCACACCTCTAGTATTCTAAGAATGTACACCTTATTTACAAAACTTCTTGTATTTTTTATTGGTGCATGTATAAAATTCTTTTTGGTCATATGCTTTCTATCACAATACTCTTAATTAATACTCAAATTAATACTCAAGAAAATCTGGATTTTGTATTGAAGATGGCAGAGGAGTGGGGGACTCCATTTCAACCAGTCCCCTGAATTTAGCTAGATATCTAACAAGCTACTCGGAACATTGACGAAATCAGCCTGAGATATAAGACTATGGGGGCAGAGGATCATCAGTCGAGAGGGACAAAAGACAGAGTTGGGATTGCTTGGACAGACATGGGAGGATAAACAGAAGGGGGAGGGGACCACCAGAAGCTAGCCTTTGGAAAGTAATACCCCTGTGCAAAAGCGTCCTGTGCCTGAGGACCAGTGATAGCTTGGAGAGTGGTGGCCGAGGGATGGGAAGGAACTGATAACAGTACTCAAAGAGAACACAGGGGCTGAAGGGGCAAATGCTGGGACCGGGTGGCTGCAGAGCCACCAGCCACTGCCTGAGCCCGCACCCCCACTGGAGAGGACCCAGGGCAGACTGGGGAAGCCACAGCCGCTGCCCTTGCTTGAGAGGACCCAACATGGACCTGAGCCCGTGGAAACGGGGCTGGAGAATGCCAAAGTTCTCAACAAAAATCCTAGCTAATAGGATTCAACAGCACATTAAAAGGATCATCCACCACGACCAAGTGGGATTTTTCCCCGGGATGCAAGGGTGGTTCAACATTCACAAATCAATCAATATGATAGAACATATTAATAAGAGGAGAGAGAAGAACCATATGGTCCTCTCAATTGATGCAGAAAAAGCATTTGACAAAATACAACATCCTTTCCTGATTAAAACTCTTCAGAGTAGAGGGATAGAGGGAACATTCCTCAAGTTCATAAAATCCATCTATGAAAAACCCACAGCGAATATCATCCTCAATGGGGAAAAGCTGAGAGCCTTTCCCTTAAGATCAGGAACACGTCAAGGGTGCCCACTCTCACCACTGTTGTTCAACATAGTATTAGAAGTCGTAGCCACAGCAATCAGACAACAAAAAGAAATAAAAGGTATTCAGATTGGCAAAGAAGAAGTCAAACTCTCTCTTTTTGCAGATGACATGATACCTTATGTGGAAAACCTAAAAGACTCCACCCCCAAATTACTAGAACTCATACAGCAATTCAGTAATGTGGCAGGATACAAAATCAATGCACAGAAATCAGTTGCTTTCTTATACACTAACAATATAACTGTAGAAAGAGAAATTAGAGAATCGATTCCATGTACAATAGCACCAAAAACCATAAGATACCTCAGAATAAACCTAACCAAAGAGGTAAAGGATCTATCCTTTAGGAATTACAGAACACTCATGAAAGAAATTGAAGAAGACGCAAAAAGATGGAAAAATATTCCATGCTCATGGATCGGAAGAATAAACATTGTTAAAATAGCTATGCTGCCCAGAGCAATCTATACCTTCAACGTCATCCCAATCAAAATTCCAATGGCATTTTTCAAAGTGCTGGAACAAACAATCTTAAAATTTGTATGGAATCAGAAAAGACCCAGAATCGCCAAGGAAATGTTGAAAAAGGAAAACAAAGCTGGGGGCATCACGTTGAGTGATTTCAAGCTATATTACAAAACTGTGATCACCAAGACAGCATGGTCCTGGCACAAAAACAGACACATAGACCAATGGAACAGAATAGAGAGCCCAAATATGGACCCTCAACTCTATGGTCAAATAATATTCGACAAAGCAGGAAAAAATATGCAATGGAAAAAAGGCAAGTCTCTTCAATAAATGGTGCCAGGAAAATTGGACAGCTATATACAGAAGAATGAAACTCAACCATTCTCTTACACCATAAACAAAGATAAACTCAAAATGGATACAGACCTCAGTGTGAGACAGGAATCCATCAAAATTCTAGAGGAGAACATAGGCAGTAACCTCTTTGACATCGGCCACAGCAACTTCTTTCAAGATCCATATCCAAAGGCAAGGGAAACAAAAGCGAAAATGAACTTTTGGGACTTCATCAAGATAAAAAGCTTCTGCACAGCAAAGGAAATAGTCAACAAAACAAAGAGGCAGCCCACAAAATGGGAGAAGATTTTTGCAAATGACACTACAGACAAAGGGCTGATATCCAAGATCTATAAAGAACTTCTCAAACTCAACAACCAAAACCAAATAATCAAGTCAAAAAGTGGGCAGAAGATATGAAAAGACACTTCTCTGAAGAAGACATACAAATGGCTAACAGACACATGAAAAAAAGTTCATCATCATTAGCCATCAGGGAAAATCAAATCAAAACCACATTGAGATCCCACCTGACACCAGTTAGAATGGCAAAAATGGACAGGGAAAGAAACAACAAATGTTGGAGGGGTTGTGGAGAAAGGGGAACCCTCTTACACTGTTGGTGGGAATGTAAGTTGGTACAGCCACTTTGGAAAACAGTGTGGAGGTGCCTCAAAAATGTAAGAGAGCTACCCTATGACCCAGCAATTGCACTCCTGGGTATTTACCCCAAAGACACAGATGTAGTGAAAAGAAGGGCCATATGCACCCCAGTGTTCATAGCAGCATGTCCGCAATAGCCAAACTGTGGAAAGAGCTGAGATGCCCTTCAACAGATGAATGGATAAAGAAGATGTGGTCCATATATACAATGGAATATTACTCAGCCATCAGAAAGGATGAATACCCAACTCTTACCTCAACATGGATGGGACTGGAGGAGATTATGCTAAGTGAAATAAGTCAAACAGAGAAAGTCATTTATCATATGGTTTCACTTATTTGTGGAACATAAGGAATAGCATGGAGGACATTAGGAGAAGGAAGGTTAAAATGAAGGGGGGGAATCAGAGGGGGAGATGAACAATGAGAGACTATGGACTCCGAGAAACAAACTGAGGGTTTTAAAGGGGATGGGGGTGGGGGGATGGATTAATCCGGTGATGGGTATTAAGGAGGGCAGTATTGCATGGAGCACTGGGTGTTATATGCAAACAATGAATCATGGAATATTACATCAAAAACTAATGATGTACTATATGGTGACTAACATAACATAATAAAAAAAAAAAGAAAAGAAAATCTACCATCAGTTTGCTTTTAATTATTTTGGCAAATATATATATAAAGTCCCATTCCTTATTAATTAACTGTCTGTTTTCCTTATAAATGTTAAACATTTCCCTCAATTTTTGGCCTTTTTCTGTCTTGGCATCTCAGATTTAAGTAATAAAGACTTCATACATTCATTTGAGTTCCAGATGTTCTACTCGTAGGTGTGCTGGACATCTATTTGTCACTTGAGATCCATGTCCCACTTTATACAGATCTGTGCCCGGGAGGCACACCTGGATAGACCTCATCATGGACCCTTTGCTCTCTGACTTCTGATTTCATTCCACCAGTGAGGACCCCCAGTAGGAGATTATAGGAATGGAGGACAATGAGACAGAGTAATTATCCCCTCTTTGAAACATCACCAGAGGTGGGCTCTGTCCTCTAATTGTAGGTCTCAGCAGTTGTCAGGTAGCCCTCTCCACAAGACCCACTGTGTCTCTGTATTCTGAAAAATGCTCCTTCTCTCTGCCTTTTCAAGCGCTGGGTGGCAATACTCCCTGCTGTCTCAAAGCCAGGGAGTAGTGAACTATCCCTTGTATCTTCTACATGCTCTGCTCACACCCACTGTAAATAGACTATTAATTCCCCCCAAATTATCCAATTTAGAAGTGCCATCTGTTTCTTTCTGTGCCTTAATGGATATAGGTCATTTTTAGTATTCTTTGTTTAGCCTTATCATTATTATTATCATTATTAATTTTTGCTTAGTTTTTATCAAATTAAGATCTTAGAAGGTTGCTCTAGGGGTATGGTCATATTTTATCTACCACAGTCTGCAGCTACTAGAAAATCTATCAAGTAGTTTTCAAACTACTTTTTGTATTAGAGTTATATTTTTTCCTTCTATGAGTTTAATTTAAGATTGGAGACATGTTTGTAAGACAGTCCATGTATTAGAGACCAACCATTTAAAATGTGCTGCACGGTGGGATGTTTTCATTAGCATTTTTCATCTTCCATTCTATTAAAAGCACTTTAATGACCATATATTTCTTAAGACACTGTCAGGGAAAATTCAGGTTAGGTTGTTTTGTTTTTTTTTTTTTTTACTAAATTCTGGAATAGAATTAAAAAATTCTAAAATCTTCGCGGCACACACAAACACACACATACACGTTTACGCAAATGTCTGTTTAGGCAAGTTTCTGATCCATGCAAAGATTGGTAATTCTTCCTTCTGTACTTGTGGGAGAGCTTCCCATGTGATGTGCTACTTCCAGTCTGTTCCATTCCTGTGCCAGACTTCTATTCTTGTCCCCACTCCATTATTCAACTCTTTCTCCCTCCTTCCTTCTGTCGGTAATATATAAAGAAATGTGAAGAAATTTTATCCTTGGGTATGTAAATTTTGGTTCTATAAAATAGCAGAAGACACATGAGATTTTCCTAGTTGGATAAATAGGCACAATGAGTTAGATATGGATTGGAGCATAGTACCAGGAAAGGTGATATTGTCCAATTTTAGGTCTTTTTCCCTCACTGTCATTTATTTCTGGCCCACTTTTGACAATTTCTCATTATATGATAATATTGGCCCAGCAGGGAGTCTGGAGTTACAACTTCTTTTTTTTTTTTTTTTTTTTAAGATTTTAGTTATTTGATAGAGAGAAAGAGAGAGTGCATACTGGCATGCAGGAGCGGGGTGGGGGAGGGGGAGGGCAGACGGAGAGGGAGAAGCAGACTCCACGCTGAGCAGGGAGCCTGGCTCAATCCCAGGACCTGGAGATTATGACCTGAGCAAAGTCAGTCACTTAACCAACTGAGCCACCCAGGCGCCCCTGGAATTACGGATTCTTAAGGCAACATTTCACGGAGCTCTTTTTTTTTTTTTAAAGATTTTATTTGACAGAGAGAGACACAGCGAGAGAGGGAACACAAGCAGGGGGAGTGGGAGAGGGAGAAGCAGGCTCCCCGCTGAGCAGGGAGCCTGATGTGGGGCTCGATCCCAGATCATGACCCCGAGCGGAAGGCAGACGCTTAACAACTGAGCTACCCAGGTGCCCCTTCACGGAGCTCTTTTAAGAAGAAAGCCTGAAAGTTGATCTTAGTTAGCATAAATGCAAATCTCATGCATGCAGGAAAACAGCATGGCCAGATGGTTTCTAGATTATTACAATAGCTTTAACATAACTTTTCTCCCTTTATCTTTCTCTGTCTCTCTCCATGGTTATTGAGTAAATCCTTCCTTAAGCTATTTTTTAAAACAAACAAAGAATAACTGAACTCACACTTTAGACAATTATTTCAGGATTCTTGTCCATTATTATCAGGGTAATTATTAGACAAACGATAGAGGGTAGGAAAACAGGTGACCTCACAAAAGGCCATAGTAAAATCAAATTAATTTTTCCACATATGCACTCTCTTGGATCCAGGAGGAAATGATTAGGAATGGCACTGGGGAGTTATTACTTAATATAGTATTATAGCTAATAAGTGGTAAACTTGCCAGAATGATTGAGCTCAGTTTCCACCTACACCACTTAAGGTGCATCTTGGGCAAGATATTTATCTGCTTGCAATTTCTGTTGATGTACCTGTAGAATGTTGATAATAAGATAGTCCTCTAAAGATTGTTGCGAGAATTAAATTAGAAAGTGGGGATAAACTGTTTAGCATGGAACATAATGGGCTAACCAAATCGTATCATAGTTAGTTTTACATTTTATATAAACTTTAAATCTTATTTATATACAGCCTGTATTTCATTACTTGAGAGGCATAGTTTGTTAGAAGTTCTGAATCCATTTCTTGAAAATGTGGAAAAATTAATTTCAGAAATATGTTACAAAACGTTTTTTCATAAAATTAAAACTACCCCTTCAAATCTCACCTATGGATAGTAATAGAGATATGAGACTCTGTCTCAACCAAAAGGGTAAGGCCAATGTGGAACAGGATATTTGCTTCTGGCTCTCATCAGCATGACACTCAAAACTAAGCCTCAGTGGGCCTTGGTCACTTCTAGAAAAGTCTTAACAAGCAAGTTGGCATATTGTAAAAGACAACTATAAGAGAAATATGTATACCATAAAGAGACAGGAAGAAATGATTTCTGACTACCAAAAAGACATCAATAGTAAATACATTAATATCATCATCAAAATAAATAAGGATAAGAATGAACTCACAGTCAGATGTACTTGATTCAAATTCTAGAACAGTTCACATACTCACTAGCTATGTGACCTGGGCCAGTCACTTTACTTCTCCGTGTCTCATGTTATTCTTTCATTGAGTTTTTAATGATTAGCAATATTATAAGTACCAAACTGAGTAGGATTTTTGGCATGTGTTTCAATAAAGAATGATAGAAGTGGCTCTAAAAGAAAAGTTTTAGCCACTGGATTTTCATGAACTCCCTGATTCTCCACCACACACACACACCACACACACAGAAGTCATCCCAAATAAACATACAATGTAAGTAAAATTTTGCTTGCTATACAAACTCAACTTTTATAAAACTCCCCTAGCCCCCAGCTCTAATTATGTTACTGTCTTCAAACTTCCTTCACATAAAAATTCTGGAGACTCACTGTACATAAATAGCAATTACTAATGAAATTGATCTGGGAGTAAATTTATGTATATTATTCTACATCATTACTTGATAAAGAGTTTCTCAAGGGAAGGGACTATATTTCAGTTGCATTTTTATTCTCTTTAAATCAAATCCAGTACCTGCCTGGAACATCATAGATGTTTAATAAATTAAAGAGAACTGTTCTGTTTGTTTTAGAGAGATATTAGCATAAGTGTTTTTGAGAATAATAGACAATAAGTATGTGATGGTAGTTTATATATTTCATTGATGAACAATAAAATATGCCTTTATTTTATACATTTATAATGGAAAAATTAAACTCCATACCTGTTTTTAAAATGTGGCTAAATTATAAAGCCACAAATACAGAGCAACATTGGACTGATTTTGGTCGTAGTATGTTATGTTGTGGATTTCATATACAACATTATCAACTCCTCCATGTGATAATGCTATTTATGAATGTTTAGTAGCAGGACTGGATTAATCAGAAGCAATTACACTTTGACCTAAGATGATGAGCTGAAATTTTTAAAAGAGATAGAAAGAATAGTGGTCTGATATCCACTAAAAGTGCTACCTGGAATTCTAATATTGTAAGTTAATACCGCATCTACGTTAGCTTACTCTCTCCCAGCAAAGGTATTAGCTTTTATATATTTAAGCTTCTTTAGGTTTATAAAGTGTTTACACGATTTTGACTATCCAGATGCAAAAATCTGAAGGGGATAAACGTTAGTTCCTGGTGGAAATCACTGAGATCCAAGACATGCAAAAATGTGCGCAGAAGGAACACGAATTAATGACTACTTAATAAAGACATTTGAATTTCTCATAATAGAAATGATCTCTGGCGATAAAATATAATAAAATAAGGGCTGGCATATCTGCTGAAAATTCTCTACATCAATATCAGAAGTTCAAAAAGCATTAAGACCTCTGACCACAAGCAGATTCAAAACAATTAATGAATCTTCAACCACACTCTATGGGATGAATAAAAATCAACACTTCTTAGATCTTCATGTACTATGAGATAGTCCAGGAAACAATTTAGTTTCTAAAATTTTTGAAAAACAGAAAAAATACAAAGTACATAAATTTTAAAAAGAACACAAGAAAATAGATAGGGGCTGTCATCAAAATATTGGTGGTTCAAAATAAAACGATGTTAGTAAATTATTATTTATCACCAGAAAGATTCATGTGCTTATGTAGTTAGTTTTCTTAAAAAACAAAATTGAAATTTTATGATGGTTCTTTACTTGGTGGCAGGTTCTAGGAGGCCTATAAATCTGGTAGATGTGATGTGTGAACCACATCTGGTTCTTATATAAACCAGTTTATATAAAAAAACAAAAACAAGCATTAAATGGATATAATTATTTGGCTTTATTCCTATTTTTAAATTTGTTTCAGAGGACAAGATGTACAATTTATTTGTACAGAGAAACTTGCAAATTGCCTTTGTGGTAATAGGAAAGAGTGATTTCACAGCTTTCTAGATGATAATATTGATTGTTCTAAGATGTTAGACAAAATTAAATTAAAGTCAACTTAAAATCAGGCAACCTGTGGGGCGCCTGGGTGGCTCAGTCGTTAAGCGTCTGCCTTCGGCTCAGGTCATGATCCCAGAGTCCTGGGATCGAGCCCCGCATCAGGCTCCCTGCTCCGCGGGAAGCCTGCTTCTCCCTCTCCCACTCCCCCTGCTTGTGTTCCCTCTCTGGCTGTCTTTCTCTCTGTCAAATAAATAAAACCTTTAAAAAAAAAAAATCAGGCAACTTGTAAGGCCATAAAAATCCATTATTTCTATATAAATGCAAGCAGAATCTTAATTTATAAACACATATTTAGAATTTGTCATGTTCAAGGATTATGAATATGCTCTCTTTGTATATGGAATCCAAATGACATACTGTTCTCTTTGTTGTGCAGTGGTGTTGACTTGCTTGCCCTAGGTCAGCTCCACGTCCAACGTTGGTCCCTTGGGGACCAGTGGGTAAATCATCTGCAGCCCCTGGCAGGGTTAGAGTGCAGCTACGTGCAAGAGAATATCACCTAAAAACCAAAAAGTGCCTGAACTGCCAAAGTTTGAGCTGGTTGCCAAGCAGCAACCCTGGGTCTAGAAACTATTAGATATCTAGAAGGATTCTACTCATGGCTATTCTAAATAGGCAAATTAGCAAATCTTCTCTTAGAGGTAAATGGCTACATAAGAATAAATGTTTTAAGTTAATAAGACATGTTAATTTATAATGTCTCTGGGGAAAAAAAATGTCCTAAGTGGCATAACATTATTATAACTGACTTAGCTGTTTTAGTGAGAAGTTTATATTTCAAGTATTTAAAAATGCGTGGTAAAAATAGTAGCACCAGGGGCACTTGGGTGGCTCAGTCGGTTAAGCGTCTGCCTTCAGCTTGGATCATGATCCCAGGCTCCTGGGATCAAGTCCCACTTTGGGCTCCCTACTCAGGGGAGAGCCTGCTTCACCGTCTGCCCCTCACCCTGCTCGTGCTCTCTCTCTTACTTTCTCTCTCTCTCTCTCAAATAAATAAATAAAATCTTTAAGAAAAATATAATGGCACCAGAGAAGAAAACATAAAGTTCGGTCAGATAAACAATGAGAATTTAAGTGATAAATAGATAATGTATTTTCCATTCAATAAGTGCTTTAAAAAATTAATTTAAAAATAAATCCTCTACATTTTCATAGCCTGTGATTGTGAGGCAGTATAGAACAACATGTAAGGGCAAGAATCTCAAGTCAGAAATCCCAAAGCTGGAGTCCTGGTTGCATCATTTGCTGATTAGCTGTGCCATCTTGGGAAACTTACTTACCTTCTCTGTGCCTATTTCTTTTTTTTTTTTTTTTTTAAGATTTTATTTATTTATTCGACAGAGAGAGACATAGCGAGAGAGGGAACACAAGCAGGGGGAATAGGAGAGGGAGAAGCAGGCTTCCCCGCGGTGCAGGGAGCCTGATGTGGGGCTCGATCCCAGGACCCTGGGATCACGACCCGAGCCAAAGGCAGACGCTTAATGACTGAGCCACCCAGGCGCCCCTCTGTGCCTATTTCTGAAATTGTAAAATGAAAATAATAATGATACTTATCATTAAGTACCTTTATTATAAGAATTAAATGAGATAATCTATGTAAATATCCTAGCCTATATCCAGTTAATATCTATTTTCATTTTTTAAAAATTATCATGGTTAGAGTGACATCATTTTATTTTTTATGGTTTTCAATGATCTTCTAATGTGAAATTTAAAAAAAAGATGAGAAATATGAGCAATCATGTGTCTTTAACTTTTAAGATATTACTGCATTTTATTGCATAAAATTACACATTTTATCAAATCAGTATTTTAAAAGTAATGCTGTATGGAGAAATACATTAGCATGAGCAATCAGAGTATTATTAAAAACCAGATCTAAGAGGTACCTTTTGAACTTTCTATTTTTATAGATGAAATAGATATGAATGAGTGAAGTGATTCATTCAGGGCTCTAATTAACTTGTGGCAACTCAGTTTCTGCCCTAAGTCCAGCATTTATTCAGCTGGATTTATTCAATATTCATTATTTCATTAAGTTATTCATTCAGTCAGCAGACACTTATTGACACTAATAATATTGATGACACCCAGCTGCATCTCTCTGCTGCTTGTTGACAATGCAGTGAATAAACTGCAAACTTAAAGGACATAAAAATAATTAAAATTTATAATATATATAAATTTCATTGATGTTAAAGAATGTTTAATAAGTGATCAGTGGGATTATCAACCTGAACTTCACAGAGGTAGCAGATGATGATAGGAGTTTAAAGACAAGAAGGGGAGAAATCAGAGAGGGAGACAAGCCATGAGAGACTATGGAGCCCGGGAAACAAACTGAGGGTCTCAGGGGGAGGGGGTAACAGGATTATGGGTACTAGGGAGAGCACATGCTGTGATGAGCACTGGGTGTTATACGTAACTAATGAATTATTGAACACTACATCAAAAACTAATGATGTACTATATGTTGGCTAACTAAACATAATAAAACAAAAATAAAGACAAGAAGGACTTTTCACATAGAAAATAGAGTGTACCAAGTAAAATAGTAAAATAATATCCATGTTACAACTAGTTATAACCATCCTGCTACTTTTTACAACAGTAAAGGTTCTATTTTTGGACTTTGGCACATGACTTCCCTTTACATGAACCTCCACTGGGTGAGCCATGGGGAACCCAGTATAGTCATTACCCTGCATTTAAGTAAATGAATGCATTTTAAAACGATCAAAATTTTAATTACGATAAAAAAAAAAGAGTAAGGTAAAGCTCCCTGGGGCCCAGAACACCCCTCCACATATACCATCCATTCTCCTCACTGCAACTAGAATTAATCATTAAAAAGTAAATCAGGCCACTCAGCAGTAAGAATCCTGTGAGCATTTCCCACTGTGAGTTTTTGATTCAATACTCGATAATCAGAAAACAACCAACTCAAAATAATGTGTGAGGATTTGAACACTCTTCACTAAAGAAGACATACAGATGACAAAAAGTATATGAAAGGGCGCCTGGGTGGCTCAGTTGGTTAAGCCACTGCCTTCGGCTCAGGTCATGATCCTGGAGTCCCAGGATCGAGTCCCACATCGGGCTCCCTGCTCGGCAGGGAGTCTGCTTCGTCCTCTGACCCTCCCCCTTCTCATGCTCTCTCTCTCTCTCTCATTCTCTCTCTCAAAGAAGTAAAATCTTAAAAAAAAAAGAAGTATATGAAAGATGTTCAACATTGCTAGTCCATCATTAGGAAAAATGAAAATTAAAACCACAGTGAGATACAACTACACACTAATTAGAATTGCTAAAATTTAAAAACAAACACAAAATAACTGACCATTACAAGTGTTAGCAGGATATGGAGAAGTGGGTGTCCTCATGCACTGTTGGGGGGGGGGGGATGTATAAAGGCGCAACTACTTTGGAAAATAACGTGGTTTTTTTTTAAAAAAGTTTGATAAACATCTAACATGTATCTCAGTCATTCTGCTCTTAGATATTTTACCCAAGAGAAATTAAAGCATATAAATACTTGTACACAAATTTCCACAGAAGCCTTATCTATAATAGCAAAAACCCTGAAGATAATCTAAATGCCCTTTAACAGGTGAAGAAATAAGCAAGTGAAGAAGTAAACTAATAGCTGTGGAATTTTTATGCAATAGAATATTACTCAGCAATACAAAGTATTGTACTACTATGCACATAACAACATGGATGACCCTTAAAATAATCCAGCTGGACCAGAAAAGAGTATACAATATTCCAGTTCTAGAATGGAATGTCCAAATCTAGAACAGTCCAACCAATCTAGAGTGATAGAAAGCAGATCAGTAGTTGACTGGACCTGAGGGTGGTGGGAAGAGGCCGGATGAAGGAATTACACAGGGAAAGGAGGAAATCTTTTAGGAAGAGGTTATGTTCATTATATTAATTGCAGTAATGGTTTACACATGTTTATACATATGTCAGAATTAACCAAATTGTATACCTTAAACATTTGCAACTTATAGTATGTCAATTATACCTCAATACATTTGTAAAATTATATTAAATCAGATCCTACCACTCTTCTGCTCAAAGCCTTCTATTGTCTTCCCAGAATTTTTAGAATAAAATTTAAAATACCTGAGATGAGATAAAAGTTTCTACATAGTCTGGCCCCTGGCGAGGGTTTCATCTGCTTTTTATAGTCATTCTTTCCATTGTTAAGTCCATCCAGTCTCCATAATGGTCCTGAATATGTCGAATATGTTTCCCATCAGGCCCACCTGCTATTCCCTCAACCGCACACACCTTCCTTATTCACATGAGTACTCACAAATTTTGCTTCCTCACTTTCTAAAATTATCTAATCAAATGCCACCTCCTCAGAGAAGCCTTCCCTGACCACCCTATTTATAGCAGCCCCCACACACTCATGTTTCACTCTTGATCCCATTACCCCAACCCATTTATCTCCCTGGAATCTATAAGTACCTGGTATTATCTGAAATTGCTTATTTATTCATTGCCCATTTTCCCCATTAGAATGTGACAGCTATGGCAATGGAGAACCTTCTGTTTTGCTCAGTCTTACAGCTCCATCACCTGCTACAGTGTCTAACACATTCTGCACCCAATAAAGAAACACTGATGCAGGGGCGCCTGGGTGGCTCAGTCGGTTAAGCATCTGTCTTCGGCTCAGGTCATGATCTCAAGATCCTGGGATCGAGCCCCGCATCGGGCTCCCCGCTCAGCGGAGAGCCTGCTTCTCCCTCTACCTCTCCCACTCCCCCTGCTTGTGCTCTTTCTCTATCTGTCTCTGTGTCAAATAAATAAATAAATAATCTTAAAAAAAAAAAAAGAAACACTGATGCAGTGAAATAGAGCATGTTAAACCCTTCTCTGTATGCTATTGCACTGGAATAGCCTTTGTCCCTTCTTTAAAATTTTTCCTTTTTTTTTTTTATTTTTTATTCTTGTGATATGCTGCTGTAGTATATGTTCTAGGACTGAAGTTTTAAAAAATTATAGATACTGCTCCCCACCTAGCTTTCCCCAGAGTGCAAAGGATCATGCTGACATGAGTAGTGATGCCTAAAATATATTAAATATTATGATGCCTAAGGGATATATGGTAAAAAAAAAAAAAAAAAGATATTTTAAAGAAACTAAGAGTTGGAAAAAGATCAATAGTAAATGACAATGAGTTATAACACATCGAAGAAACGTAATACAAAATGCCAAAGTACTCAACTAGAAGGATTTTATTCTACTATAGACAACAAATAGTTTTTGTGAATGTAGGAACAAGAAATTGTTTTCCATTACAAATAAAGTCTTGCATAAAATACTATTTACTTTGTTCATACCTTTTAAACTCTACTTTCTTTTTTAGTTTTCCCTCTTAATAAACAAAAGTGAAAGGCCTGATACATTTAAGATGGACCTAATACCTTCAGTTGCATAGGACATATTAAAAAAAATATATCTAATGATTGTGAAAGTAGAGAACCGAGTCTAGGTCTGTCTAAACTGCTTTAAGCCATATCCTGTAGCTCAGGCACAAAGGCAGAACCATTTGTGTGCATGAAGGTTGCATTCATTTGTTTGTCAGCCTCCAAAAGTAGAGTCCTGGCATCTAAGTGTGCCTTAACTGGATGACCCCTGTGGTTATGCCCGTTCTTTCCAGTACCTTCCCAGCACTCCCGGCTTTCTTCAATTGCCTCGGGAAGCAGTTTAGGCTTCCTAGTGGGCTGGATGTGCACGTGTTGAAGAAGACTTAAGGTCATATGCTTAGCTGAACTCAGCAAGCTGCCCTGTAGACCTGGTGTTAAAGTGGTTCAGTTCCAGGATGCCTGGGTGGCTCAGTCGGTTAAGCGTCTGCCTTCGGCTCAGGTCATGATCCCAGAGTCCTGAGATCGAGCCTCGCACTGGGCTCCCTGCTCAGCAGGGAATCTGCTTCTCCCTCTGCCTGCTGTGTGCTCTCCCTCTTTCTCTCTCTCTCTCTCGCTCTGACAAATAAATAAAAACTTAAAAATAAAGAGTTTCAGTTGTGACTTGTGTTGCTTCAGAAAAGGCTGGAGGAGATCTACATCTGCTTCCATATTGGCTTTAATTAGTAGACCTAACAGAAAAATACCAAAGACGTATTTTTTTTTTTAATTTATTTTTTTGACAGCGAGAGAGAGAACACAAGCAGGGGGAGTGGGAGAGGGAGAAGCAGGCTCCCCGCTGAGCAAGGAGCCCAATGGGGGACTCGATCCCAGGACCCTGAGATCATGACCTGAGCGGAAGGCAGACGCTTAACGACTGAGCCACCCAGGTGCCGAGCCAAAGACGTATTTTAATCCGATTGCAGACCCGTGAAGCAAACGTGAGTCTTCCTCAGTTTCTCAGGTAGAAGTTTCCATCAGAGAACCAAAGCCATCTTTGGGGCCAGTGAAAGTACTTGACAGAACAAAGCTCGGTTCTGTTTCACTCATGCCTTGGTTAGATCCCAAAATATATTTAGCATCAGAGAGCTTTTGCATATTTTTGTAAGGATATTTTCATCATCTGTTATTGCCTCTTAGGTAATATGACACATGAGAGTTTTTTTGTAACAAAATTTTTATGTAACAAAAGCGGCTTCAAATTGAGAAGTAATGTATTATCAGCCACCTGGTACATTCGTATTAGATACCAAAACATGCCCCAAATGTCTTTATGTACCTAATAAGGGGCTATTTTTTTTATTGAAAATAGTGCTTTAAAGAGTGCTTTATGCCAGGTGATTAACACTCTCCCAACCTGTGGTTCTCACAAATGCAAAGCAGAACAGAATTGCATTCTTTTGTTCGGGATTCAGCCTGAGAAAAATATTTCACTGCCATAAAGACAAAAACCACAGCTGGATGGATGGCAAAAAAAGCACTCATGAAATTTTAAAACCTGAAGCATATTTTAAATTACAAATTACTTCAAACTTCATAAATATTCCTAATTCTCAGGCCCTTTAACTAACCTCTACCTCCTTTCCTAACTCGTTTTGAATGGGAAGTGTCAGTTGCTACTGATAAAAGTGTGGAGGAAAAAAAGGACAAAAAGAATTCTTTAAGTCCATGGTTGAAATTTCAGAAGACTTGTTTCTTTTTCTCAAATTCTTTTCAGGTTTCTAATATTTGCTTTATGCAAGAAAATATCAATCTGTTACATAAATCGAACACTCAGTGCTATATTCTATAACATAGAATTTAATAGCACTTTGGTTTCTCGTTTCTTTCCTTTCAGAATGTTTACACGTAGAATATTTGTTCATATCTTAACTACCTCAAACCCTTTATAGCACGCTGAATGGTGAACAGAGCTCATCCACTCACTCCATATGATACGTCACAGAGACCCCTTGTTGAGTCACCACCGAGTCAGACTCTATCTGCTGAATATGAGAACTACTAGAGAAATGGACACCATCGACAAGTTCACTGGACAAGCAATTATTCACACATTATGGAGGCTGGCGGTTAGATATAAAAAATTCGGTACGATGGAAAGAACATCCCTACTCTGACATTTCTGCCAGGTAGAATGGCAATACTTTATGCGTGATAAGAGTGATAGAACAGTCATTTCAAAACGCACCACATGCTTAGTAAAAACACTAAACTGAAAATCCGTGAACTCAAAAAATCCACCCCTCCTTTTAAAAGCCTTAAAGAACACTGTTCAGTATTTAACAACTAAAATAGCGTAAGAGATAATCATGTACAATTTCCTAAGATGGCATTCAGAATAAAGTCTCAGGAGGAAATAATTTTCTCTTAGAGCAAGTTTTGAGTTACATATAACCATTTAAACTTCTTTTATGTGATAATTTTCAGAGATAATTTTTACTTTATACTTTCATGTTAAGATTAAAGTACATTTTCTTTAAAATATGGCAACAATCATTATTTTAGGACTTCACAAAAATCTTGTGGTAAGAAGCCTATTGTTCTCATTATGCATCTTATGGTGGAGTCTAATTCCCTTTGATACGGTATTCTGCACATAGGTCAGTCACAATACTTCAATGATGGCAAAAGTCATAATAAATTGTGATTTTTTTTTTTTTGGTTGCAATCACGTTTTGCCATTTACTTACCGTTACATAAATTAACTGATCATTACAGGCAGGCTTCATGACTGAAGTGGCCTTGATTCACAATCAGTTAAAATGAGAGACTTGTTGCTCTTTACACATCAGCTGAAAGAGCTTAACCACTGTAGCCCTTGATCAAGACAGATGGTATTGTAGAAACTAACCCCCTGTGTCCATCCCTGCCTGCTGCCACAAGGTTACTATGCCCCCACCCAACCTCCTTCAGTGCAGAGCACATTTTATGGTTTGGCCCCAGTACAGGTCCTGTTTCACTGATGCAGGTGGAAGACATAAGACTCGTGGATCAGAGACAAGGATGGCTTATTACTTAGAGCACCTGCAGTAGTCAGAGTATCAGCATCTGTGCTGGTTCTCTGTGGCCCAGTTCGCACTGGGCAATAGCATGGAAGCCAGGTGATGTACTTATACTGAGTGGACTGTGTCACAGGAGACAAATTTTGAGCTACGGGAACCCAATCAATTCATGCCTGCTCTGTGCTATAGGGGGAGACACTACCTTTCTCTTTCAAAGCTCTTCACTATATAAACCTCCTTGGAAGATGGTATAGAGCACAGCGCCTCTGCAAGCAAGATAAGCAGAACTGCAAGAGATTAATACAGAATTGTATTCCATTAATTCCACTTCATGTAATGCATGCAGTTGTCCTCATTGAATAGGCAAATAGTGGAATGAAGAAACTCTAAAGCAGGTGGTTCACAAAGAGCTATGCATCTTGCTACACAAGAGCTACCAGAGGACACGTACCGGCAATCAGAGAAAAAGAGATTTCCACGTCACCTACTGAAAGGACAACCTTCTAATAAATAACCTTTGTCATTATAGACATCTCCTGTCTCCCTCTTAGACCTTTCAGATTGCAGGTTGTCCTTTTGTGAACTATCTTCTCTTTGGTTCTTTCCTTTCCACATTACTCTTTTATCTACTACGCTATCGAACAGAGGGTATGGTGTAGAACACACTGCCCGGGACTCAGAAGACTGGGTTCTAAACTCAGGTCTTCAACATACTAGTTATGTGACCTTGGGTAAGTCATTCAAAATCACTCAGTCATTGTTTTCTTCTATGTGAAATTAGAAGGTCAAATTTCCGGCACTGTTCTATTACCCCAGTTAGTTTTTACTTGCGGTTTCATGGTTTAATGGCTCAGGACTGTTACTGATGTGTGTGTGTGCATGAGGGAGAAGAGAATGAAAAAGGAGAGGGGAGACTGGCAGGTTAATTTGCCTTTAATGTTGCCCTTAATTTGCCCCCTAAGCAAAACCCAAATCCCCATTTATTTATTGAGTACTCATTATGCTGTATATTATAAAGAAAGTGTCCAGTAGAAAGTTTCCAAGAAAAGGTCTATTCTGGCCAGTCATGTGCACACTAATACATTAGTTTGATCATGCTGTTTAGTCTTCACAAAAACCCTGGCAGATGGGTATACCTCCTGTCACCTCTACAGGGTAGAGTGAGGATTTGCACTGAAAGCAAAGACATGGGTTCAGATCTTGATTCTACCCCTTGGCAACCAAATGATCTTAACTAAGTTACTTTTTTCCCTTTGTTTTCTCATTTAAAATAATAATCTATATTATGAAGCTATTCTGAGAATTATGAAAAGTTTAATGGAAACTAGTACATATTTGATATAAATAAATGTAAATTTTTTTTCACCTCCCTTTAAAAAAAAAATTAGAAACCTGATGTCAGAGTGTTTAAGTGACTTGCCCAAGATCACACAGCTGACAATTTGTGTCTGTTTCCCTACAAAGTCATAGATGTTTCCTGATGTGTGTCTCACAGGAAGGCTGGGATGAAGAGTGTAGTAAATGCACGCTTCTTTAAGCTCCCCTCATCTCTCAAGTCAAACACCTCAGGTCACAAAAGGTAATGTGGGCTGTGTTAGAATACTATTTCTACTTACATTAAAAAATTTTTAATGCTTTCTTATGGTAAAATTTACATTACATAAAATTTATCATTCTAATCATTTTTAAGAGTACAATTCAGTGGCACTTTTGTAATGTTGTATAACTATTTTCTATTTCATCCTTTCAAATTTCTCTTTTTGCAAATGCTTATAATCTATAAAATAGTTAATATAGTAGTATAAGCATTTTTAATTGTTTCTTAAAATATAGGCACATTGAGGATGTGCTTACAAATCTTTTATTATGGGTGCTGAATGAAAATTATGATCCTCTACTAAGTCCACCAATTGAGCTGGGCTCTGCAACTCTACTCTCTCTCTTCTCATTCCTCTTCCTTGGGTTTGCCATGAATACTGTGAGTCAAACAAACATGACAGTCAATTAACCAGTCCTAAGAGGGATTATCTTTCTATATCTGGAAAAGATTAGGAGCTGTCACATTACATGGAAAGGGCTGAGACACAGAAAACAAGTGCTGCAATTTCAGGTACAGTTCAGCTGTCCCAATTCTCACCTTTCATGGAAATTATTCTAGTTCTTTCCCATGGGATAAGAAGAGAAGGGAAATCACTGAACTATGGAAAGGAGAATCTGTGTGCTAATTACAGGTCCTTCTACTTGTAGGGACTATATGGCTTAGTAAATAGTTTACTTGCTTATCCTATTCCAACCTCAAAAAATTATCTCTTATTTATTTATTTTTTATTTTTTAAAGATTTATTTTAGAAAGAGAGAGAGTGCATTAGCAGGGGTAGGGGCAGAGGGAGAGAGAGAGGGGAAGCGGACTCCCCTTTGAGCAGGGAGCCCAACCTGGGGCTCAATCTCAGGACCCTGAGATCATGACCCTGAGATCATGACCTGAGCTGAAACTAAGAGTCAGACACTTAACCGACTGAGCCACCCAGGTGCCCCTCAAAAAATTCTATTTTTAAAAAGAGTTCATTAAAGTCAAGAAGGATAAATAATTTGCTGATATCTATACAGTAAATGAAGGCCAGAGGATGGACTGAAATCGCAGTGTTACATTGTTTTTCTGCCTGGAAGTTAGTTATCTCCCCTCTACATAACAGCTACATCTAAGGGGACATGCTTGACGGAGTCATGGGGGACTAGATGGTTGGTCAGAGCCTCATCTGCTCTGTGGCAAGAAGGCAAAGTATTGTAGTGATTCTTAAACTTCACTCAGAATCAGAATCAATTAGAGATGTTCATTAAAAATACAAATTCCCAGGGGCACCTGGGTGGCTTAGTTGGTTAAGCGTCTGCCTTCGGTTCAGGTCATGATCTCAGGGTCCTGGGATCGAGTCCCGCATCGGGCTCCCTGCTCAGCCAGGAGCCTGCTTCTCCCTCTCCCACTCCTCCTGCTGGTGCGCTCTCACTCAAATAAATAAAATCTTAAAAAAAAAAAAAAATTCCCAGGACTGGAATGCTAAAGATTTTGAATCCATAGATCTAAGCTGGTACCTAGAAAATCTGTATTTTAAAACATTTCCGAAGTGATTTTGCTAGGAGTAAGCTGGCTTTTAGATAAAGAGTACATGGATGGGACAAAGTGCTATTTTAAAGCTGACAATAATGTCTACTCCATTTTGGCTGGAATTAGACCCTTCAAATGATTAAAACTAGAAAATTGGCATTTGAAGAATCAAAATATTTTCTGAATTTTAACGTAGAACTTGATGAGCTTTTTAAATGAAGCTAAGACGAGAAAAGTATATACTCATTGTAAATGAACAATCTCTGGATTTGTGAAGTAATAGAAATTTGCATCTTTTATATTTTTTGTTATTCTGTTAAGTCATATAAATTAAATATGCCTGTAGTTCAGAATTAGTCCTCAAATAATTAGAATTATGTTTAGTCTAAATATAGATCCTTACTGGACTCCAATGACCCAATTTTTTAGACTCAATAATTTAGACTTTAAAGCATGTGTTGTTTTTCTAATGACTATCTTTCTGACGTTTAGAGAAATCAGACCACTCCATAAATATAGGAATGAGGTCTGGGCTGGGAGTGGGGGTTTCCTCTAATGGAAATGGATGCTGTCTCCAACCATTAAGCTGGAGCAGGAAGGACTGGGCCTTGTTCTGGGGTTGATAAGAACCCTCTTCACTGATGGTGTTAAGGAGAGAGTTGGGCTCTGGATCCTGAAAAGAGAGAACAGGGTCAAAGACAATTCTAATTAATGGGACAGAAATTGCCCTTCATACATGGTAGTAGGCTAGGAGCAATAGAGAGAGATGGCCTCACCTCTGGGAACATTTTTAGCTAATGGGCTCTAGGAAAAATAGATAATCTTCAGTTTAAAGTTATATATATATATATATATATATATATTTTTTTTTTTTTTTTTTCTTCCTTGATAACACCTATTGCAAAGCTCTGAGTAATAAATATGATAGCCTGGTATTGTCTCTGCTTTGCGTGGAAGCAGACTGACGAGAACTTCAGTCTGGTCATGAGCCAGCAAGTAATCTTCACTCTAATGTCTTTCTAGTCACCATGCTCCACTACCTCATTCATTACCCTACTGACATTTCCAGTAACATCTTTGGGACTGTTAATGTAGGCATTAGCTCCATGGGGATCCCTTATGAGAAAGTCTCATTTACTCCATTATCCTGGAGAGCAATTGCACTGTACTGAGAGAAACAGATGGTAATAGTTTGGATCGGATAGCTCAGCTAGTAAAAATTCAGGACTAATAAAGTCAAGGTCAGAAGATGGTTCTCTATGGTAATCAGGGAGCAATTAACTTGGAAAGAGAAATAATTTTCCAAAAGCAGTGATTAAAGCTACATCCTGGCCAATGACCGCTGTCATCATGAAGCCCAGGTGAGAGAATAAGGATGCTTAATCTGTCCATCAACAGACTCATTAGTCCAAAATGACATGTTAATGCCTGTGGGTGCCTCTGACAAGTCTAGACGGGAAGAACAATTAAAGGCAGGGAAAAGAAAAGGAGAAATAATAGAAGAGGATTCAAGGATCACGTGTGTTTGTGAGAGGGCAAAACTACAATTTACAAGACATGTAGGATGGTGACGACCCGAATACATTTTATACCCGCGGGGAGAATACTTTTGGAATTCTGCAATGCTAATATTTATTATGATGTCCTGTTTTTACTCAAAAGGGAGCAGAGAAACCACTCAAAAATCATATCAAGGTGATGGTTTGTTGGTAGTGACATTTACACTTATAGGCCAGCCAGCATGGTGACAGGTTCAGCTCCAGTAAAAGGGAATTTCTGAAGGACATGGACTCTGGAGCAGTATTCAGAAGAGATAATTTAAATATATGAACTAAAAATAAAATTCTCTCTTTGTGCATGTGCATAATTAATAAAGGTTTTCAATGAAGAAGTGAAATGAAAGAAAACAATTATTTGAACCAGTGTTTAGATTATTAGTGTAGAGTTGGAGGGACTGAATCAATCACCTGACCTGTATGGGACAACATGAGCTAATCCCGGAAGATAAATCAGAAGGATGAGACCCTGTCTGCACTTACAAATGGCTTATTTACATATCTCTAGTTCATCTATTTTTAGAAATACTTCCTTTGATAAGATTTCAGTGGGAAGACTATGGTGCTATGGGTGATAAATAGTATTTTCATTTGGTTTTGTCCCATTGCTCTTTTTCTTTTACAAAACCATTTGCACTCATGACACACACATACCTGGTCAGTTAAACATACGTGAGTTAAACAGACATTACATCAAAGTTATTCTGGTGCTTTAACCCAAAGAGGTAAGGTATACTATAGGAAATAATTATCTTTTTGTGTTTACCTATTGCTATTTTAAGTGTAGTTTTAAAACATGTTTATTCAGAGCTTATCTTCTCTTAATTGCAGAAAAATAAAGCAATATCCTTTAAACAATATCCTTGACTCTCATTCTAGAAGGACTATTGAGAGAAGAGAACAGAGGTGGAGGACAATCTTGAATCTGGAAGGAAGCAATGTAACAAATGGACTCTGGAATGGTGCCTAATACTGTGAATTCAGTAGAGATTCAAAACAAAGATTATAAAATTATCTGGTGTGGCTTCAGAGTAACCAGAACTGTTTCAGTGCTTTTATTTATTCCCTTGGCTCTCACATGCTGGCCACAGATAAGTAGATGAGAAGATGTTTGTTCAGCAAAATTTCCAAGCATCTACAGACTGTTTTCAGGCTAAGCCAAATGAACAGGGACAGGAAAATAAGATGGTGTTTAAGAGAAATGTGATACTGAGGCTCTTATCACTGTGGCTGATTATGGTAATGTTAATGTATAAAGAAACTGGACACAAATTATCACACCTAATTTGCTTCTCTGTTTAAATAAATTCCATTACAAAAACAACAGAAAGATGACACACCATCGTTCACAGATTAATGCTAAACAATTTGCTGAAACTGGTAATCTCCCTTAAACTTTAAAAAAGTAGAGCAAAGTAAATACCCAGAAGCTGGTGCTGAAATATAGTTTGTATCACAACTTAGACTCTCAATTGTGTAACAACACATGTGACTCTAGCTGCAGCTTTGGTTGAGTCTATGCAGTAAGTCACCTTAGTGACAAGTACATCAAATAGAAATGTTCCATAAAATATCAATTTAAATTTAGAAACTGACTCCTATTTTCATTTTTTTTTCTGACTCCTATTTTCAAATAAATTTCTATTCCATGAGCAGGTGTTGGAGCTGTTTTCAAATTGACTGTACTCTTAACTCATTCTCAGGGAGCACTGATTGACTTATTATTGTGTGCATTTTTGTCTTGGTGGTTGTTAGGACAAGAAGATGTCAAAAATCCACTGGGTAATTCTTCATGGCATCTTCTTTGTATTATCATAACAAAGTCTTTTTTTCCTAGAGAACAACAGGAAACAGACTACATCTTACTTTGTTCAGGGTGATGCTTTTCATATTTCAGCTGCAGAGTTCTAATAGAACTTCATACACCCGTGAATGACATGGAAAGAAAAATATCTAATTTGTTGGTAAATGTGTGAGAGGCCAAATGAGTAAGATATAAAAGTTCTTAGAATAATACCTGACAAATAAGGAAGTAATATTTATAGAACATTTCCTCACTTGATTGTTCATTGTTTACATTATAATTGAAAGAAGAAAGCCAAGCAATAAATTGGTCCATTGTACTTTTTTGCTCTAAAGTAAGAAATAATTATCCTTTTATGTATGTGTATATACACTGCCTCATTTCACTAAGGATTATGACAACTTATAAAAATATATGAAAGACAATAAAATTGAAATAAAATTGAACCGGAAAGACTAAGTAAAACTAGAGACAAAGAGACTATAATAAATTATGAAAAATAGACGTTAAGTTCCTATACTTTTTCCCTCACTAAATATAGCAGAAAATTAGGCTTTGACCTCCCAAGTGACCAAAGCAAAAAGAAAAATAAAGCAAGTTCCAAATTTTGAATACCAATTTCAAAAAATATAGTCATCTTAGAATCTCAGAAATGACTTTTTTTTTTGTAATAGTTCCACAAAGTGTTGCATGACTTATTTTTCAAGGGACATAGAAATGTAGTGAGTAATGTTCTCATTCATACATGCAAAAACACAGTGCAGAGTAGGATTCTGGGAAGATGCCAGGACTCTGTCTCTTCATCTAGACAACAATTACACTGGCAGAATCTGTCTGACATAACTATTTTGGAACTCTAGAGTCTATTGAAGGCTTGTAATTTCCAGGTGAAGGCTTGAATGGTAAATTGTGGTAAATTTTGGTCAATTTCAACTGTTGGTGCAGCAGCAGGGAGGCAGCCCCCACTGCCCATGTATGTGGCAGTCAGCTATGGACGTGTTCTGGGAACAGGCTGTATGAGCCAGGGTAAGCAAAAAGAACCCTGTTCTCCAAATACTGGGGGTCTGTGTACTCATTGCTGATTGCTGCTTTTCACCTTGATATACAGACATCAAAGAAGTGGGTGACCATTTTTGTTGCATAAAGATCCCTCCCCATTGTTATAAGCACCTCTCCATCAAGCTAAATTGTCTTGAAGGGATTTAAATGGCTGGAATCCCTTTTACCCCCTTTATTTTTCTCTTTTTCCCCTTCTGGAAGCCAGAGAGTAGAGACTATGATATGCAAAAGCAACTAACTATATGCAGAAATTAAAAAGTCACTTGTATATGCCTATGGAGAAGTGTAGGCTCAGAAAAGACTCAAGAAGACCTAAAGTTTAAACCACAAACTGATCTACAGCACAGAAGACTGTATTGCTGTTTTAATACAACAATAATTTAATAAGTAAAAGCAAAATACCCAAACAAACAGTGGGGAAAGGGGGAATTTGATTTTCAGAGTTACCACATTATTAGATTCAAAAGTCCATTTTTCAGCAAAATATCACAAAGCATACGAAGAAACAGGTAAGTATGGCTCATACAAAAGGGAAAAAAAAAAATCAACAGAAATTGTCCCTGAAAAAGGCTGGATGGCAGATCTGTTAGACAAAGACTAAAAAAAACTGTTGTAAAGATGATCAAAGAACTAAAGGAAGATCTGGAGAAAGTCAAGAAAATTATGAATGAACAAAATGGAAATATCAATAAAGAGACATAAAACCTTAAAAAATTTAAAAAAGAAGTTCTGGAGCTGAAAAGAACAATAGCTGAGATGAAATTTCAACAGAGGGATTCAAAGGCAAATTCAAACAGGCAGAAGAAAGAATCAGGAATTTGGAAGTTAGGACCGTGGAAATTATCATGTCTCAGCACAAGACAGAAACATTGGAGAAGAGTGAACAGAGCCTAAAGACCCCTCATCTGTGGGGCCCCATCAAGTGGACCAATATATGCATATGAGGTTCCCAGAAGGGTAAGAGAGGGGGGAGCAGAGAGAACATAGGAAGAAATAATGGCTTAGAACTTCTCAAATTCAGTGGAATACATGAATACAAACATCCAAGAAGCTCAATAATCTAAGTAAGATGAACTCAAAGAGACTCACACTGGACACCTACTAATTAAACTTTTGAAAGCCAAAAATAAAAAAAGAATCTTGAGAGAAGTGACTCATTACATACAACAGATCCTCAAAAAAATCAACAGATTTTCCATCAGAAACTTTGGAGTCCAGAAGGCAGTAGACCAATATATTCAAAGTATAAAAAAGAAAAACACTGTCAACAAAAAATTCTATATATGATAAAGCTGTCCTTCAGAAGTGAGGGAGAAATTAAGACATTAGCTGTTAAACAAAAGCTGAGGGAGTTCATTACCATTAGACCTGCCCTGAAAGAAATGCTCAAGGGAGTTCTGTGGATCAAAACCAAAGGCCCCTAGACAGAAAACTGAAGCCATATGAAGAAATAAAGATCTTGGTAAAGGTAAATACATGGGCAAATATAAAATCGAGTGTTATTGTAACAATGGTTTGTAACTCCAATACTTATTTTCTTTACTTTCTTTTTTAAATTTTTTTTATTGTTATGTTAATCCCCATACATTACATCATTAGTTTTAGATATAGTGTTCCATGATTCATTGTTTGTGCATAACACCCAGTGCTCCATGCAGAACGTGCCCTCCTCAATACCCATCACCAGGCTAACCCATCCTCCCACCCCCCTTCCCTCTAGAACCCTCAGTTTGTTTTTCAGAGTCCATCGTCTCTCATGGTTCGTCTACCCCTCCGATTTCCCCCCCTTCATTCTTCCCCTCCTGCTATCTTTTTTTTTTTTTCTCAACATATATTGCATTATTTGTTTCAGAGGTACAGATCTGAGATTCAACAGTCTTGCACAATTCACAGCCCTTACCAGAGCACATACCCTCCCCAGTGTCTATCACCCAGTCACCTCATCGCTCCCACCCCACCTCCCACTCCAGCAACCCTCAGTTTGTTTCCTGAGATTAAGAATTCCTCATATGAGTGACGTCATATGATACATGTCTTTCTCTGTTTGACTTATTTCGCTCAGCATAATACCCTCCAGTTCCATCCACGTCATTGCAAATGGCAAGATCTCATTCCTTTTGATGGCTGCATAATATTCCATTGTATATATATGCCACTTCTTCTTTATCCATTCATCTGTTGATGGACATCTTGGCTCTTTCCATAGTTTGGTTATTGTGGACATTGCTACTATAAACATTGGGGTGTACGTACCCTTTTGGATCCCTACTTTTGTATCTTTGGGGTAAACACCCAGTAGTGCAATTGCTGGGTCGTATGGAAGCTCTATTTTCAACTTTTTGAGGAACCTCCATACTGTTTTCCAGAGTGGCTGCACCAGCTTGCATTCCCACCAACAGTGTAGGAGGGTTCCCCTTTCTCTGCATCCCCGCCAACATCGGTCATTTCCTGACTTGTTAATTTTAGCCATTCTGACTGGTGTGAGGTGGTATCTCATTGAGGTTTTGATTTGGATTTCCCGGATGCCGAGTGATACTGAGCACTTTTTCATGTGTCTGTTGGCCATGTGGATGTCTTCTTTGGAAAAATGTCTGTTCATGTCTTCTGTCCATTTCTTGATTGGATTCTTTGTTCTTTGGGTGTTGAGTTTGATCAGTTCTTTATAGATTTTGGATACTAGCCCTTTATCTGATATGTCATTTGCAAATATCTTCTCCCATTCTGTCGGTTGTCTTTTGGTTTTGTTGACTGTTTCCTTTGCTTTGCAAAAGCTTTTTATCTTGATGAAGTCCCAATGGTTCATTTTTGCCCTTGCTTCCCTTGCCTTTGGCAAAGTTTCTAGGAAGAAGTTGCTGTGGCTGAGGTCAAAGAGGTTGCTGCCTGTGTTCTTCTTGGGGCTGTCCAATTTTCCCAACACCATTTGTTGAAGAGACTGTCTTTGTTCCATTGGACATTCTTTCCTGCTTTGTCAAAGATGAATTGACCATAGAGTTGAGGGTCCATTTCTGGGCTCTCTATTCTGTTCCATTGATCTATGTGTCTGTTTTTGTGCAAGTACCCTACTGTCTTGATGATGACAGCTTTGTAGTAGAGCTTGAAGTCCGGAATTGTGATGCCGCCAGCTTTGCTTTTCTTTTTCAACATTCTTCTGGCTATTCGGGGTCTTTTCTGGTTCCATACAAATTTTAGGATTATCTGTTCCATTTCTTTGAAAAAAGTGGATGGTATATTGACGGGGATGGCATGGAATGTGTAGATTGCTCTAGGTAGCATTGACATCTTCACAATATTTGTTCTTCCAATCCATGAGCATGGCACGTTTTTCCATTTCTTTGTGTCTTCCTCAATTTCTTTCATGAGTATTTTATAGTTTTCTGATTACAGATCCTTTGCCTCTTTGGTTAGATTTATGCCTAGGTATCTTATGGTTTTGGGTGCAATTGTAAATGGGATCAACTCCTTAATTTCTCTTTCTTCTGTCTTGTTGTTGGTGTATGGGAATGCCACTGATTTCTGTGTATTGATTTTCTATCCTGCCACTTTACTGAATTCCTGTATGAGTTCTAGCAGTTTTGGGGTGGAGTCTTCTGGATTTTCCACATAAAGTATCATATCATCTGCAAAGAGTGAGAGTTTGACTTCTTCTTTGCCAATTTGGATGCCTTTTATTTCTTTTTGTTGTCTGATTGCTGTGGCTAGGACTTCTAATACTATGTTGAATAGCAGTGGTGATAGTGGACATCCTTGCCACATTCCTGACCTTAGAGGGAAAGCTTTCAGTTTTTCCCCATTGAGAATGATATTCGCTGTGGTTTTTTCATAGATGCCTTTTATGATATTGAGGTATGTACCCTCTATGCTTATACTCTGAAGAGTTTTGATCAAGAAAGGATGCTGTACTTTGTCAAATGCTTTTTCTGCATCTATTGAGAGGATCATATGATTCTTGTTCTTTCTTTTGTTAATGTATTGTATCATGTTGATTGATTTGTGGATGTTGAACCAACCTTGCAGCCCAGGGATAAATCCCACTTGGTCGTGTTGAATAATCCTTTTAATGTACTGTTGGATCCTATTGGCTAGTATTTTGGTGAGAATTTTTGCATCCATGTTCATCAGGGATATTGGTCTGTAATTCTCCTTTTTGATGGGGTCTTTGTCTGGTTTTGGGATCAAGGTTATGTTGGCCTCATAAAACGAGTTTGGAAGTTTTCCTTCCATTTCTATTTTTTGGAACAGTTTCAGAAGAATAGGTATTAATTCTTCTTGAAATGTTTGGTAGAATTCCCCTGGGAAGCCATCTGGCCCTGGGCTTTTGTTTGTTGGGAGATTTTTGATGACTGCTTCAATTTCCTTAGTGGTTATAGGTCTGTTCAGGTTTTCTATTTCTTCCTGGTTCAGTTTTGGTAGTTGATACATCTCTAGGAATGCATCCATTTCTTCCAGGTTATCTAATTTGCTGGCATAGAGTTGCTCATACTATGTTCGTATAATTGTTTGTATTTCTTTGGTGTTGGTTGTGATCTCTCCTCTTTCATTCATGATTTGTTGATTTGGGTCATTTCTCGTTTCTTTTTGATAAGTCTGGCCAGGAGTTTATCAGTCTTGTTAATTCTTTCAAAGAACCAGCTCCTAGTTTCGTTGATCTGTTCTACTGTTCTTTTGGTTTCTATTTCATTGATTTCTGCTCTGATCTTCATGATTTCTCTTCTCCTGCTGGGTTTAGGCTTTATTTGCTGTCCTTTCTCCAGCTCCTTTAGGTGTAGGGTTAAGTTGTGTATTTGAGACCTTTCTTGTTTCTTGAGAAAGGCTTGTATTGCTATATACTTTCCTCTTAGGACTGACTTTGCTGCATCCCAAAGATTTTGAACAGTTGTGTTTTCATTTTCATTTGTTTCCATGAATTTTTTTAAATTCTTCTTCAATTTCCTGGTTGACCCATTCATTCTTTAGTAGGATGCTCTTTAGCCTTCATGTATTTGAGTTCTTTCTGACTTTCCTCTGTGATTGAGTTCTAGTTTCAAAGCATTGTGGTCCAAAAATATGCAGGGAATGATCCCAATCTTTTGGTACCAGTTGAGACCTGATTTGTGACCTAGATGTGATCTATTCTGGAGAATGTTCCACGGGCACTAGAGAAGAATGCGTATTCTGTTGCTTTGGGATGGAATGTTCTGAATATATCTGTGAAGTCCATTTGGTCCAGTGTGTTATTTAAAGTCTTTATTTCCTTGCTGATCTTTTGCTTAGATGATGTGTCATTCATTTGACCTCATTTCAGTGAGGGGGGTGTTAAAGTCCCCTACTATTATTGTATTGTTGTTGATGTGTTTCTTCATTTTTGTTATTAATTGGCTTATATAATTGGCTGCTCCCATGTTAGGGGGATAGATATTTACAATTTTGTTAGATCTTCTTGTTGTACAGACCCTTTTAGTATGATATAGTGTCCTTCTTCATCCCTTATTATGGTCTTTGGTTTAAAATCTAATTTGTCTGATATAAGGACTGCCACCCCAGCTTTCTTTTGGTGTCCATTAGCATGGGAAATGGTTTTCCACCCCCTCACTTTCAATAAAAAGTGGTCCTTTCTTTTGTTCAGATCATGATCTCCTCAATAAGATTCTATCATTTATATTTTTAATAAGATTTTATGATTTCTTTGTTAAATTTATTCTTAAGTATTTTATGGTTTTTGTTTTTATTATCACATTTCTAGGCATGTATTGCTAGAATGGAAAAAACTCTTGATCTTGCAGTATTTCCATTAAGATAGACTAAACTGTAACAATAAATAAATCCAAAAAAATGTGATGGCTCTGAAGAAATAGAAGTTTATTTCTCTTCCATGACAGTTTAGTGTTTGTTCCAAATTGGAAGAGGGCTCTTCACCATGTGATCATTCAAGGACTCAGGAGAACTCAGCTCTACTATCTTTAATATGTGGTTTCCTGGCTTGCTCTGATAGTCACAATCTTTGCACTGAGCAATAGAAAAAAAGCATGGAAGAAATTTTAGATTAATGGGACAGGCAGGAAACTAACAATTGTGAGCTCTGTTTACATCTCACAGGAGGGAATTTAGTTATAGGCAACCTGTAATTGAAAGGAATGGTGGGAGATACAGTGTGACTGGAAAGACGTATACCCAGTTACCATTCTGTTCATACAGAAGGGATGATGCATTTTAGGAAATTTAATAGACTCTGCCATGGTATAATTACCCTGTATCTAGCCATTGTACTAAAGAGGGCACTTGTGATGAGCACTGGACGTTGTATGTAATCACTGATTTCTAGTCCAGAAACCAATATTGCACTATATGTTAACTAATTAAATTTTTTTTAAAGTCTCATTAATTGTAATATAGTTTTTTTTTTTTAACTAGGTACACTTGGAGTTTCTATTAATATCAGTCAGAGAAGATTGCTTTTTTCCTTCTTTTCAATATATTTAACTACCAAAATTTTTTTTGTTGTTATTATATTTGTTATAAACTCTAACATAGTTGAATAATAATAGCAAGAGCAAGCATCCATAACAGAACTTCTTCATCATAGTTCTTGTATTTTACCATTTAGAAAAATTAGACATTGATTTTTAAAATGTTGTCTTTATCCCTTTAAGAGATTTCCTCCAATTCTTATTTTACTTAGAGCTTACATAGCAGTAAGACTGCAGAGGTTAGTCAAATCATCTTTTCAGCATATAAGATCATAATGTTTGTCTCTTTCAATGTAGTAATCTAATGAAATGTTGCCAGATTTCCTGATAAAAAAATATCTGGAATCCTATTTATTCTATTCCCTGTGCATTTTTTTTTTTAAAGATTTCATTTATTCATTTGAGACATAGAGATACAGAGAGAGAAAGCGAGCATGAGCAGGGGAGAGGCAGAGGGAGAGGGAGAAGCAGGTTCCCTGCCCAGGCCCACCCAGGACCCTGGGATCATGACCGGAGCCGAAGGTAGAAGCTTAACCATCTGAGCCACCCAGGTGCCCCTCCTGTGCATTTTTTAGATACACTGCTAGTGTGTCAAAGTTATATGCTACTATTTAGATATATGCTAATATTTTAAAAGAATTTTTGCATCTGTGGTCCCAAATATGACTAAAGCATAATTTTCTTTTCCCTCTTTCTTTCTTTTTGGGTACTGTCTTAACACATTTGAAGTTTCATTTCTGCAAGATTAATAACATGATTTAAGGGACTTTATGTTTCTATGGTCAAGAATAATGTAAAGAAAATTAAATTATGTGTTCTTTAAAAGTAAGGTAAAACTCACTTGTGAAATAATCATGCCCTTATGCTTTTTAGGGCATATAGACTTCTACTTACTTATCTAATCTCTTCTTTGTTAATTACTATATCTATTCAAGTTTTCCTCTTCTTAAATAAATTCTGACAGCTTTCACTTTGCTAGAATATGATTCGTTTTTTCCTTAGGTTTTCAGATTTGTTGTGATAGTGTTTTATGTAGCATTCTGTTACAATTTTTCTAATTTTTTCTGTGTCTTTGGTTATTTATCCTTTCTCATTTTATCTATTTCTGCTTTTTCTTTTCCTTAATAAGTCTTACTAGAGACTCATCTATTTTGTAATTATCTTCAAGGACCTATTGTTATAAGAAAATATTTATTTATTCTTCTTATTTATATCTCTTTAGTGAATTTTAGCTTTTATATTTTATTATTTTCTTTTTACTACATTCTTTTACTGGGTTTCATTACTGTTTTCTTTAATAATGAAAGCATTTACAGTTATAAATTTTTTCTGGATATAGCTTTTGCTGTGTTCCCTACAGGTCTTAATAGAACATTTTCAAGAGTTTCTGGATACAATTTTTCAGAGAGTTTTCATTTCATTGAACCAAGCATTATCTAAAAATGTGTTAATTAGTGGTGATTAAGATTTATTAGTCACATTTCAAGTTTTTATTTCTAAATTTATTGTCTCAATATCAAAAGAGGTGCCCTATAAAATCTCTATTGAAGTTTTTTGTTAAGGTATTATTTGAGGGCAAATTATTTTAAATGTTTCATAGACATTAAAAACAGCATTTTTCATTTAGTGGACATGAGTTTTTTTATATGTCTATTAATCAAGGGTGTATTGCAGTATTCAACTTCATTGTGTTTTGTTTATAAGCCACATTGCTTTCAAAGACTTTTCTTCTATTACGTTTTAATTACCTTAGCAAAAATAGTTCCATTTTCTACTTAGAATTCTTCAGATGACCTTCAAAATTGCCTCACTTCTTTTTCTTCTTTCAAGTAGTCTTGACTTTTAGCCTGGACAGGGGTAGGGGGTGGAGGTAAGGGGGACCATGGAAAATAACTAGAGAATAGCATTATATCAGTGAAATGTGTGGATCTTATTCTGGTTTCTTCACTCAGGAATAGTTATTTTCCTTCAGTTCCATAAAAAACCTCCTTCAAGTCTCCTTACTGCCCTCTTCTGATCAATGGTATAATATACAGAGTAGTCATATGTAGATACAAACGAGTCCAGCCATATTGTATATTCTTTAACACAGAATATTGCCTTTTAAAGGAACTATGTCATTTTCCTTCGAGTATAACATTAAAAATATGTTAAAACAATTTAGTAATGATTTTCTCATTTGGTAATCATTTTTTCTTTCTGGTAATAAAAATCCAACCATGTTTTGTAAGATCAAATTCTAAAAACAATTATTATTAAGTGAATAATAATCTCACAACAAAACTAACAGTTTCAGATATACTTATATCAAACAAAAATTGGAAACCTCTTGAAAATATTAAAAAGCACTTACAAAATTAGAAGTCTGTCCCTCTGCATACTGTGAATGATCTGCTAAAATCAGTCTGCTAAGATAGCTACTCAACATTACTGCTTGATGATCCCATACTTTTCATGCAGACCTGTCTGAAACTCTTGTTGGTTCCAACTTTCAGAGACCTAAAATGTCACTACAGTTTGGGTACCAGTAACTTATATTAGATTCTAAGACAGCTTCTATTTAATGTAAGGTAAAGAATTTAAGCTGATGGTAACAAGGTATGACAACCATATTTGTCTAATCTACAAAGAAGAATATGTCATTGCAATAGTAATGGGACAAGCCACCCAATTAATTAGTAGCAAATTAGACAGTTTGCTTTGGAAGTTTTCCAAGAGCAAAAGTGCTTTTGCTGCTTTGCTTCAAAAGCAGGGCAGACCAAACTTCCTTAATCCCCTTGGGTAGAGAAGTTTGATTTTTCTTTCTTAAATTTTACATGCCAGAATCTAATCCACAATAGAGGCAGAATTGCAGGGCAGAGAAACTAGGATGTTTACATTTAAATTATGAGTCTAGTAACATGTGATGATTATCATGATTTATGAGGGAACTTTTTGGGTGTTTCCTCTACCTGTGAACAGTAATGGAAATATTATAACCTTGCAAACTATAAAATGAGTTCATGTACAGCTCATTTGATTCTTACAACAACCCCCAAGATATTATCTCCTCCTCATTGTCCAAGATATCCTACTCACTCTTACCGTGAGGAAACACGTTACAGTGAGGAATGCCCTGGATTGTCAAACAATACGTTCTTGCCAGAGCCAGTGTATTACCACAGGGCAAGCTGCAAGTCAGGCTCTCCCTCTCTGACACAGCAGTGGTGTGCACCCTCTGTCCCATATGTTAAGTGGAATAGAGACAATAGGGAATAGTGCAGAGGACCACAGGGGAAGGGAGGGAAAACTGAATGGGAAGAAATCAGAGAGGGAGACAAACCATGAGAGACTCTGGACTCCAGGAAACAAACTGAGGGTTACAGAAGGGAGGGGAGGTAAGGAGGTGATGGGTATTAAGGAGGGCACATGTGGTGATGAGCACTTAACTAATGAATCGTTGAACACTACATCAAAAATTAATGATGTATCATATGTTGGCTAATTGAACCTAATAAAAAAATAAAATAAATAAAATCTTTAAAACTGAAAAAAAAAATTAAAAAAGAAAGAAAAAGAAACAATAGGGATCTTAGCAAGGGCAAAAAAATGTAACCCTCGCCTAAGCTCCTTTATTTCTTGCAATGCCTAGTCTTTTAGTAGGAGAAAATAGAACCAATGGATTTGGGGTTACAAGATTTCTTGAAGTACTAAATAATCAAGAAAATGCTTCCTCCCCATTAGCTTGGGCATTGCTGGTGAAGAGTATGGGAATTATCTGCTTACTATAACTTTATGCCAAATTGATTGACAATTGTGGAGGGAACCTGATCCTCCTTGTTTTTATCTCAAAACAACACAAAGTCCTATTTGGTTTGAAAAATTAAGTAATCTGGTGCCATATTAAATTTCTATAGTACTCCTGGGTTCTTGCTGAAACACCTTTCAATTCTAGCTCCTTAACTGTGTTTTCAAATACCATGTAAATATAGAAAACATAACAAAACAACCACTACAACAAAATGCCCCCCCCAGTCTATTATATTATGTGACTTATTTACCTCTGTTCACACAATAGTGTGTCAAAATCCCGAATTTCACTCAGAAGGGAAGATGGATTGGTTTTGCTTTCTAGTCTCTATAGAAGAGGAGTTGAGATGTCAGGAGAAGAGTACCTCTCTCCGTCACCAGAGGAAACTAATCAAAGAAAAATGTCTGCTGGCAGCATATACATTCATCTCCAGCTGGATCACGGACATGTTATGAGGTGTAACTAATCGTATCGTTGTGACTCATCTTGGTCTGTAATAACACGCTACGCAGTGACATCAGTGGTTGGGTGAGAGGGATGTTGCATGTCCAAGGAGAAAATCCTATTCCGCTGGAATATCTGCAGCCTGGGCTTGACACACTGACAGTTTGCAGTAAATGCAGCTCCTGTTTTCTCCACAGTGACATTTGCCATCTCCTGTCATCACTGTGTTTCTGAAACGGTCAGGAGCAGTCATGTGGGGCAGTTTCCAGACCCACTGGTTGTTAGAATGGCTTAATTCTCAAAAATGACCTATGTCAAGATGCACCGTGGGTGCCCACCCAGGTCCACTTTGGCACCAGTCCAAAATTTTCTGAGCACATTTTTTTAAAAAGAATCCTAAAGTGTTAATTCAGATGCTTCACAAACTTTTGGTTTCTAGAACAGGTTCTTCCAACATTTTCTCTACAGAAGGAAAGGTGTACTGTGATCTCTTGGTACATGTAAAATGCATGATACCCATACACTTCGATTTGTCAGTTAATTATCCACTGGCAGATAATTGGCAGAGGAGAAAGAACAACCAGACTGGACGAGACAGAAGGCCTCGGTGGCCCCGGCTTGGGCAAGAGTGCCACCATTGTTGGGAAAAGAAGGCCTCCGGGCTTCCAAAAGGGGGCTCCACTTTTAAGGTGCCTCTCTGCCTTAAAATTATAAGGCTTTTAAAAGAAAAATTATCTATTCAAAAGTTTTTTTCATGCTTCTTTTCTACTAAGTTGGAAATCCTTTAAGAGAAAAGCATGAAGGCTATAATTTTGACTTATTTTGAAGTTTTAAATTTTAAAATAATTTTTAAATGTTTTAAATTTGAACAATTGAGTGTTTTAAATTTAAAAGTATCTTTTTTTTATTTTATTATGTTATGTTAATCACCATACATTACATCATTAGTTTTTGATGTAGTGTTCCATGATTCATTGTTTGGGTATAACACCCAGTGCTCCATTCAGTATTAAAAGTATCTTCTAAATGTTTATATTATTAAAGCAAATTAACAAATTATTTTAAAAGAGCGGGAGTTAGATGTATGCACGATGTACCTGGTATGCAGTAGTTACTGACACTAGAAACAGAATTTAGTCAGAATTTCCTTGTAGCAAAAGTGGAAGAGGAAATAATGGACTATATATCCATTTTCTAATTTATTTTTAAGGAACTGCATATATTTTTCTACAGAAACAAGCATTTTCTGGTAATAAATACTCCTAGACATATATATACGCTGATGTTAATTGAAACATTTTCGAAAGGACAATGATATGTACTAGAGAAATAAAATTTGGTAAGACAAAAGCCATTCTGTGTAAGCAATTTGTGTATCAGTCAGAAAAATATGCTAGCATTTAGACATTGACCTGTGCTGTGCTTTCTTTCCTACGCAGTAAAGACTATTGTTATATTTTTAATCAATGTCTCTAATTTTATTTTGCAGAATGACAAATCCCCCGGGCGATCGGCAAGTCGATCAAGTAATATTTCAAAAGTAGGTAAACTATATTTATTTAATGGTTTATTGATTTTCATTTTTTTTTTAGTTCAAGTAAATATTTTATAATGTTTAACCTATAACTGTTATCTGTGAGCAGTACACAAATATGACTTGTTAATGATTTTAACTATTTTGAGCTTTTGCTGTGATAAGAGGACACAATTTCACACAACGAAATGAGCTGTTGTTATTTTCCGTTTCAGTGCTATATGCAAAAGATAATTTGTTACTTTCAGAATGTCATGCAAAATATGGGGTTTTTTTCCTCTCATTTCAAGCATCATGGAGCTGTCACATACCTAACTTGAAACTGTATCAACATTCATGGTCCAATTTCCATGAATTCAGTTTTTCCACAGGTTTGGGCTCAACTATGCTCGTATTAACCAGGACAAGTTTTAGAAATAACCTAAGACATTAGTTTAGTCATATTTGTTTTATGGAGTCAAAGGATGAAAAAAACAAAATACTCCCTAGACTGTATAAATCTAAGCAAAACACCAGAGTGTCAAAAAGATTATGGCATGGCAGAGATACTTCAGATTTTTATTTTGTCTAGAAAACAAAAATCAAGGGCTATTCTCTAAAATGAGACACAATGCAATGTACAGACTTTGTGTTTGGGGAGTGAGAAGTCCTTTAGAGCCATTTATCAAATCAGAAAATTATGACTTCCAAAAACGTAATTCAGACAACGATGGATTTCCCGTGAACAGAATTTGTTCTACAGGGCCACTCACTTGCCAGCACCCTCCACAGCCCTGAGCTTAATTTTGTGTATTTTGGAATTTTATATTATTTTACTTCAAGAGAACCCCCCAAATAGTTGTCAGCTACAGGCAGTATAGAACACAGATCCACTTCCAGGTTAGGGAAGTGTTTTGTTTTGTTTTGTTTTATTTTGTTTTCAGAAACAAAGAACTTCATTACTCATTGAAAAACAGCAGTAGCCAGAGTATCAGCATTTTCTCTAGCTGGTTTCCTGAGGCCAGGTCTTAGGAGACAATGCCAAGATGGTCGGGTGACTCCTTCAAACACACTGGATTGGTTAAAGGAGTGCAACCCTACACTTAGGAAACTCTTCTATCTTCAATAGATAGTAAGTATGCCTGTCCATTGCTCTGGGAAGCAGTATCTCTATGTTACAATGTTATGCCTTATACAAGCATCCTTAAAAAGACAGTCCAGAATGAAAGCAGGCAATGATTCTGCTTACAAGACGTGCAGAGATACAAGAGACCCATGGAGAATCACATCTCAGCACATGGGACTGAACATTTATAATTACATTCAAATCTGAGTGCCTTCGTGAATATTCGAGAGGCAATGTGGTCTAGTACTAACTCTGGAGAAAGAGGATCTGAGTGTCCGTTGCTGGGCTGTCACTTCTTATGTGACCGTGAGACAGTCACTTAACCTCCCTGAGATAGAGTTGCCTCCTCTGTGACATGAGGGTGCTGGTATTAGTCACTTGGAGGTTTCCGTAAGTAGTTGTAAATTAAAACGATACCTTTCAGATGTCTGTCATCTTGGTCACGTTGTGAAGAGCCTTGCCTACAACTGCAGAACACTGTTGTCTTTCTGAACTTGAATGTTAATGTCGACCTAGACACTTGTAAACATACTGACAACTCCTTTGTCACACCAAATACTGTTTCATGATCCAGGCGTACAATTATATTGCATTTCCAAGCCGCTGTTTGAGTTTGACATAATGCAGATTGTTTATAACTTTTAAGCTTTTAACTTCTTCTTTGAGAAATAAAAAAGTCAGGAGTGTAGTTTTCCTTCTCTGAGTTCTTCCAGGCTCTGATATGTATTAATTGCATCCCTGTGTGGGAGACAATTAATGACAAAAATGCATTACATTCAGAGGGAAATGGAAAGCTCTCTTCTTAAATAGTCTAATTGTACAATAGCAAAAACTCAACTATCAGACACCCGTAGAGATAAAAAGATTGCTCTGTGCATGTTTATTTTTTTAAGCCAATATGACTTTCCTTTTATTCATTCTCAGAATGAAGTCACAAATGCTAAATACGTTGTTGAGTCCTCACTACTTTTTCATGAATTATTAAGGGAAAAACTTTTCATTAGGACCATGTAACCTACCAAGTGTAAAATGGCAAAATCTAGCAATATTTGAGTCCTTTAACTTTTAAAGTGGTGGAGAAAAAAAATTAAAGCGGAATCAAGATGCTTTTTCTCTGATTGTGTCAAAATAATTTTCATGTCAAAAACAAAGAAAAAAGAAAAAGACTAGGAGCTTTTCAGGAGTGTGATAATCAGTTTAACAGAGTAATTAAGACCATGGATTCCAAAGAAACTGCTTAGGAAGGTTGTTTAACTTCCTTAATAACTTTATCTATAAAAGGAGAATATGTAATAGCATCTACCTCTTGGAGTGGTGCTTAGAACAGTGCCTGGCCCTGTGCAAGCATTAACTATACTTATTATGGGGCTTCTAATTATTTATATCTCAGTGACAGCACCAAATAAGTACTCTGTAAACCTTTTTGTAAGCAAGTGAATTTGAGACGTGAGTTACAATATATGCATTGTGTTCTGAGTGGAATAAGAATAAATATGTATATTTAACAATAATAAATTATCTTAGGTCAGTAGCAGTATTACCCAAAATAGGCATCTTTCTTAATTTTTATCAAGTTTGTGTCATCCCCAATTCTTTGATACAGGAAAATCCCAGGTATTACAGAGGATTACGTCCCCCGTGGGATATCAGAACTTCCCTCCACACTGCTGAGTCTGCTTTCCTACCTGTCTCTTGCAGTTCTCTACTAAACCAGCAGAACTTTCTAATCATCAGTATTTGTGGAATGTTTCCCATTAGTAATTATATTCTATACTGGAAATGAGGACTTCCATATACTCAGTGAGCTTAATGAGCTTATATGAGATCCCATATATATATGAGATCTACATCATATATATCATATATATATGAGATCCTATCATATATATGAGATCTACATATCTATATAAATTAATCAAGTAGAACTAATAACTCCCTGTGCAAAAAAGATAACAGACCAGGCTTGAGACTCTTCTCTTAGAAAGGCCTGCTGGCAAGGTTGGCCCTTGGCTGGCACCTGGGAACTTAGATTTTAGGCATGGCATACCACCCTAAATTATAAGAATGGTTCACTGTGCCTGAACTATGAAAAAAAATATACGGTTCTCCCAAAATACTTGCCTTCCTTATGGAAGTCTGGAATTTGGGTACATGCTAGGCAATGGGTTACCCATATGATGAGCCCCCAGCGAAGACTTGGGCACTGAGTTTCTAACGAATTCCCCTGCTAGATAGTACTTCACATCTGTTGTCACAATTTAGTGCTGCAGGATTTAAGTACATCCTGTATGACTCCACTGGGAGTAAATTTGGAAGTTTGCTCCTGGTTTCCTCTGGACTTCATCCCACGTGCCTTTTCCTTTTCCTGATTTTGCTTTGTATCCTTTCACTGTAATAAATCATAGTCATGATTATGACCATAAGCTCAGTCCTGTGAGCTTCCTAGAAAATCACTGAAACTGGGTGTGGTCATGGGAACCGTTCCCTTCTGCATTAGCCAAAAGAGTGTAGACAGAAGGCTATGGGAGTTGAGAGAATGATCACTTCCCCCTGGTGAGGACAGGATGCATCAGACATGGTTTCTTAGAAGAATGGTATATAAACAGGGCCTTGAAGAATGGGTGTGACTTGATCAACTGCCAAGAAAGTTTGTTTAAAGGGACATAAGTACAAGACATGGAAACTGGAAAACATGGATTATGAGGAGAAAGATACATAAATCATTTTAGGGGCCTTTGAGATGGAACGTTGAATAATAGGATACACTCTCTTTAGTCACAACATACAAGTGTCAGCTGTCTTGATAACATAGGGATGGATTTGGAACACATCAAGATCCTTGAGGCTTTTTTTAGTAAATATGTATCAAACTGAACATTGTGATTTTTGCTATTTAGGATTGTATAAACATGATCTCGCAGTTGTGAATATGAAATACCCAAGCGTGGGATAAATAACAAATGTTGAATTGTTAATGAACATTATGAAAATTTTCTCATGGTCTTTATCTCTGAATCTTTTTATCCTATATTATTTAATTGCAATTATAGCTTGCAAGTTGTATTTCGAGTTTTCTGGCCATTCCAGAATTTTTTTTTAGTTTATATTTCTAGTTTGTTTTAGGACATATAAGACAGACCTGTGAATCTTTTTTTTTTTCTTATTCTAATAGGATGTGTATGCGTTAGATATGTTAAAGTTGATCCAAAAGCTACAGAGAAGCTATATAGGCTTAAAACAATGTATGTGAGATTGTCAAAATATCTTCAGTGTGAACGTAGCAGCATTCATTTATCCACACTTACTTTTTTTGTTTGTTTTTTGAAAAGCTGCTTTTGATATTAATGCTGGTTGCTGCTTTTTAACACACATATGGCTCCCAAATAGGTTCCTCAAGATGTAAAATTAGTGAAATTTGGCCTTTCTTTTATTTCTTCTAGGGTGAGGAGTCATTATATTCAACCAGCAACAACATATTATGTATTTCACAAGAAAAATCTTTCAAAAGCAAACTGTCAAAAGGAAAGAAAGCCTTGTACTTTCAATTCAAATCAACATCTAGAATTTTCTTTTAAATGAAACACTTTTAGGCTTTTTGGTCTATGTGGGAAGCAGCTCACAAAATCTAATCTACTTATGAAAAGAAACTTAAAAGCCACCACATAACAAAATATTTCAATTAGTTTCCATCACTTCCTGTTATATTCCCTAGACTTCATTTATTTGAGGAAGGTTCATCAAAATTGTTCTATTGGTCTTTACCTAGAAATATTATAGAGAATGTTAGGTAAAGATGGTATATAGTGTATAAAATAATATTCCTAAAGCTTCCTCTTCTCCTGTTCATGTACCCTAGTTTATTCTGCAGTAAATGAAGATGCATGACAGAGTCAATAAAATTTATTCAACAAATATTTTTTATGGATATACTGTGTACAAGCCATTATATAAATCATAGCATTTTAAATAGATCTTTTCTTTTGATCAAATACATACTTTGATTTTACTTGTATAAATCTTTATTTTGCCAGATTTGGCTTTCCAATATTCCAACATATTTTCCAGCAAGGTCAAGGTGAAAGTATTCCCTAAATGGAAAATGTATTGGGAAATCTTTCAGCTGAACCTGAGCCAAACATTTTGCATCTCCAAAAAGGTGTTTAATGTTCTGTCTTATTGAGAGATCCACCTTGGTTTGCTTATACAGGGGACCTATAAATCAGTCATGCCCTCAGACTACATACCTTTAGAGGGTAAGTTTGATAGATAAAATGGGATGTATAATTAGGAAACAACTAGAAATGAGGTAGACTAATTTGAGAACTGTCATAGAGCCCGAGTCAGGGTCTGTCCTGAGACCAAACTTAAGTAAATGAGTATAAATTTAGTTGAATTGGTAAAAGTAGTGATGGAAGATTAAGAAAACCTGACACCTTATATCCTGGGGCTTTTCCTTTATATACACTCACTCCTTAGGTGATCTCATCTAGCCTCATGACTATATAGAATCAACATGCCAACAACTCCCAAATAGATATTTCTAGCCCAGATTTCTGCTGTGAATTCCAGACTCAGATATCCTACTTAAATTTTCCATGTCGGTGTGTAATAGGAATCTGTCTTAGGTCAGATTGTCCAGAAACAGATCCTAAAATGAGATTTTTTTTTTTTTTTTTTTTTGCAATATTTTACTATGGAGAAGCCCTAGAAGCTTAGGAAAAGCTATCAGAGGAATGGGAGAAGAAGGACAGGGAAGAGGAGGAAGACAAGAAAATTTCCCCTGATCCTTCAAGGGGACCCTGCTGTATAAAATAAACTGAAAGTTGTTCCCACCTGAGGCATGAAAACAGGACTTTCATCTTCCCATAGCAGCCATTCACTAGCTCAAGGTCTCCTCGAGAGAGAGTAACTTCCAGGCACTTTGACTCTCGTCACATGCAGGTAAAACTATCTAAGAAACCAAGGGCATTTCTCCAAAGAGAATCACAGTTTCAGCACTTTAGACACAAAACTGCTCAGGAGTTGAAGGAACCATGCACTGAAACAGTGAAAGAGGCCGGGCTGGATTTCGGCAGAACACTGGCAGCATCTGCTCTGGCCCATCACCTGCACCCCTCAGATCCATATGAACTCATTCCATCCTGTTGTGAACACTTATAGATCATGATTGATCATAATTTCTGAGTAAAAAATTGAACGGCATGGATTAGTAGAACAGGCTCTTGCTATTGTAGTTGCTAAAGCCATAATTGATAAATCATCTTCTATCATTATACCAAATATTCCTCATTCTTGATGATCGGTTCTCTTAGGCTAGGTGGCTTGACATCCAGTCTTGACTGTTATGCCTTAACAGGCTGTGCTTGCTGTAATCAACCATTTGAAGTTAATCCAGGGTATGGCTGAATAAAAAAATGCTGCAGTGGATCCCCCAAGCTTTAAAATATGTCTTGCTTCCTCATTATGTAGCAGCAACCCTCCCTCCTCATAATGGACAAGTCCAATTGTTCAGTGAATGGTTGCTCTGCCTACCAGACAATATAACTTGTGTTATCAAGTTCATGAGCGAGAGCTCCAGTCATATGGTCAGCTGATGTCCATGGTCAGGCCTTTGGTCTTTCTAGAGCCAAGTAGTATGCCAGGAGCTGCTTTCCATGAAGAGAACTCCACTGTAATAGGACTCTGTCATGCATCTTCATTTACTGCAGAATAAACTAGGGTACATGAACAGGAGAAGAGGAAGCTTTAGGAATATTATTTTATACACTATATACCATCTTTACCTAACATTCTCTATAATATTTCTAGGTAAAGACCAATAGAACAATTTTGATGAACCTTCCTCAAATAAATGAAGTCTAGGGAATATAACAGGAAGTGATGGAAACTAATTGAAATATTTTGTTATGTGGTGGCTTTTAAGTTTCTTTTCATAAGTAGATTAGATTTTGTGAGCTTGATCTAGAACACTAAGGTTTTCACAGCAATTCTCCATTCAGGGCTTGGTAGAGAACCTGAACTGCATTCTTATTTACTATGGTACCTCTAATATTATGGGATTTGCTACTTAGTACGACTCTGGCATTGAGGTTACTTATACTAAAGCCAAAACTGCTGCAGAAACTTCTCTCATTCTTGACCCAACTCAAAATTGGTAGCTTTCTGAGTCATCTGATAGAGGATTTAAGCATTATTACCAAGTGTGGTCTTTGCCACCTCTAAAACCCAGAATCCTACCAAGCACTCTGGGTCTTTCTTAGCAATAAGATGAGATGCAAAATCTGTCCTTCACTCTGAAGGGAATGTATTGACATGCATAACACAGTGGAACCCCTAAAATTTTCACTGATTAAGCCTGCTCCTGAATGTCTGTAGGATTTTTCTCCTGTGCTCTAGAACACACATGTCCTAATAAGGCATTCAGATTATTGGCCTTAACTACTCATTAGATCTGATTAACATGATATCAGCATACAGTAAACTAACCTGATGTTTGACCATTGTTGATCGAGGACACCTCCAATCTATAGTGTGACAAATCCCTGGGGTAGGACCAGGAATGTATACTGATGTCCATATCAGGTGAATGCAAGTTGCCTTTGAGCCAGCCTTGATTCATTTATGATGAATATTAAAAAGAACACATTATTAGACCAGTAGCTTCATACTACATGCCAGACCTTGACACCGCATTGTTCTGGTCTCATAATGACAGTACCTAAGGCACAGTAGCTGCAATTAGAGCTACTGCCTGGTTACATTTGCCATTGTCTCCTGTCATTTGCCTGACCCACCAGGTTTCTATTTCAGGGAACAGCCTGAGAAATTAAATGGTGACATGAGGAAAACAATCACCCTTATATCCTTTCAAGTCTATTTTTCACACAACAGCCAAAATGATTCTTTGCGAATATGAATCAGATAGTGCCTTGCTCCTGTTTAAACCCTCCAGTGGTTTCCTGTATCAGTCAGAGTAAAACATAAATCCTTTCATTGGCCAAGGAGCCCTAACCTGGCCCAACACACTCTCTCTAATTGTATTTATCATTCTCCCTCCAAGTCACTCAGCTCCAGACACACTAACCTCTTGCTGTTCCTCAAACACAAGGTTTTGCTGCAGGGCATTCGCCCTCCAGGCTCCTGCTGCTCAAAATGCTCATTCCTTAGATGTTTGCATGATTGGCTGCCTACATTGTTTTACATTTCTATTTAGATACCACCTTGTCAGTGAGGACTGATCTCCTTTCCTGCTGTATTTTTAAGGATTTTATTATAATCTGTAATTTTATATATTTTCCTATTTGTCTAATTTAAGCTCTAAGAGAACAAGAACTTTATTTCTTTGTTCAATACTGCTTCGTCAGCACCTAGAAAAGTGACTGATAAGTAGTATACACTTAGTAAATATGTGTCAAATGAACGAATATAGCCTGTTTTGTTTTGTTAGCATTAGAATGTATGCTCTTAACATGGAATGTGTGGATATATAGAGCAGAGATCCTTGGACCAGGCCAGTGCATGAACTTGTTATCAGTACACACAAGATAGATAGAACGTATAAGTGTTTACGGTAGGTACAATTGATCCCATCCAAATGCTCTCAATACCAGCCACACTCCTCCAGCTTCTTTGAATGTTTCAGATCATTCACCACCTGTCTCCTTCTTCAGAGATCTTTTTCTAAGTCAAGTAGTGGCCTTTCACCCTGTATACATAACACATGAGAATTTTTTCTTCTTCTTTTTTTTAATTTAAATTCAATTAGCCAACATATAGTACATCATTTATTTTTGGTGTAGTGTTCAATGATTCATTAGTTGCATATAACACCCAGTGCTCATTACATCATGTGCCTTCTTCACATAAGCATTTTTTTTTTAAAAACCACACTTTAATAAGGACCAAGGAGGATCTATTGCAGAAGAGGCACTGAATAATCAGGTGGAAAGCATCTCTTACCAAGTGGATTTCAGCCAGCCTGTGTCCTGAGCCCCCCATTCCTGTGCCAGGGCCCATAAGTGGAGGAGCCATGTTGTCAGAGAAGGAGGCTATGCATGGACAACAATACCATGGTTTCTTCATTACTCAGGGTTAATAAACACTCCACCACTGAATGAATACTTAACCTGTCAGAAGCCGACACTGATGTTGAGCCCCCCAATTTAGTAGCATTTATCGAGAAGACCATCCGGCTGCTTGATAGCAACTTGATTGCGTCAGCTATCTTCCAGTTTGGGTTTGCCTCTCACGTAGGGCTGGGACTAGGGTGAAATAAGTAAAGCACTAGGCTCAGAAACAAACCAAAAAACTCAGTAATCAAGATAAAGTTGAATGCAATACTTAGGAATCAAATGTCCTGCAAAAACCCCATGATAAATAAAATAACATTTTAAATAAAAACAGGATCAGGGCTATGTTAAGCCATGTGCAGCCAGAGCCAAAAGAAAAAATCTGTAATGCGGGTTTCGCATTTATTGAAAGTTTTCGTATTTGTTCATCATGGGTTTTTTTGCATTAATTTTGTTTATTAAAAATATTGCTTTCAATTTTTCTTTTCACTTGCTTACTGTATATTTTGGCGCTCTCTTACATTATGTGCCTGAGGCAAGTGCCTCACTCCTTCACTCTCTTCCCATCTCTGTACCTATCTACATCTAAATTAACTGCAATTATATAAAATTTAAAAATAATTTCTACAGTTGCACAGGCCACATTCAAGTGCTCAATAACTACAGGTGGTTAGTGCTTGCCACATTGGAGAACATAGAATGTTTCCATCCTCACAAAATGTTCTATCAGACAGACACTGCTGCTCTAGAAAAGATGTTAAACTCCTCTGTGGAAAGAAATAAGTAAATGGTACCTGGATGTTTTCAAAACACCTAGAAAAGTAATCCCAATCTGGACAATATGTGATACTACCTAAAATGTCAATTTGCAAGTTCTTAAATCCTGATTCCTGCCAAGTCAGCCTTGCTTGACTTAAGGAAATATTCTCATAACAAGAAATATTGAGGATCAGGAAGTACTGATCATGAATGAGCCCCAGGAATTAATGACACAGCTGTAATTGTTGTGACTGCAATACTGTAGTCATGTGGGAACTTGCTTTTCCAGACCAGATCATAAAACAAAAGTGGGCCAGTATTTGGTTCCCATGATTCTGAAAGGGAAAGAATAACATGTGGTTTTGTGCTGCCAGGGGTGGGAATTATCTCTCACCACTGATCAACTGTTATCCAGAGTAGAAACAAAAAGCAACCTTGCAGTGGTAGTTTCTTTTCCAATGGGAAAGATTTATTTTAAATGAGGATGATTGCATTTAATTTAATTCTAATTTTTGCAGACACTCATATATTTCAGTGTAATGAATCTCTGATGAAATAAAAGCATACATTTAAAGTCTAACTAGCCATGAAATGTGGAATGTTGGGGGCTGGGGAGAGAAGATGGTATAAGCAAGAGAAATGAATGCTATCTGTTGATACTCTAAGCAGTCATAACTTCTTCCCTCTGGATTTCCTCAACTAAACATTTAATACAAGAAAAATTGATCGGAAGCCAAATTGGTGTTTCTTTTCTTTGAATATTATTAATATCAATAAACTATACAAAATTTCTTTAAATTTATATTATCTAACATGGTCATTTGGTAGTTGCACCCTTGAATTTTTCACCTATGATTTTATTTTAGGAAATAATTTAATTTTGTAGATTTCCCCACTCCTGACAATAGCTCCATTTAGTGCCAGCAACACTACAGATTGATCAGTGAAGGTACTGGAGATATTCTAGTTCAAATACTACAAGTAAATAAAAGAGTATTGTTTAAATCACTGAAAACCAAAGAAGTCAGAGTTTTTGATCATCTTTAACCTACTTACACAAAAGATGATATGTTGATATATTTTCCATAGGGTTACACCAACATCTCTCACTGCTTCTCTCCTTTCTATTATTTCTTGTATTATTGGATATTAGTTGTCTTTTTAAATTTTTTTATGGCCTTGGTTCTTTTGTCTTTTTTTTTTTTTTCAGGTTACAATTAAATCCTGGGGTTTCTTTTTGCTTCTCCCAGCTCCATTTTACTTGGTTACGTGCTGCTGTTTGTTTCCTTTCAGTGTCCTTCATCATCCCCTGTTTTTGAGCTCTTTCCATATATCCGACAGTGAGGAGAATGTTGGCAGCTGTGTTGTTAATGTAATTAATGTGTATAGTCAATTTGGATTGACTAGGCCAAATAAATCCACTTTGAGACTTGAACTACCCAATTTGGCTGTCTTTTTGATCAGATTAGCTGGGTAATTGTCAAATCTCTATCCCACTAATTACTGCAGAGATACATCATGTATTCCCTCATTTGATTCACATTTCACTGAAATTTACAATCAAAGCTTTATGAAGGAATAGTGACATATAAATAGCACCAGTTTAAGATGAAATTCAATAACCACTTGCATCATTTTCATCTTATCTTGGTACTGAAGTGAGGAAAGGGAAAAATTATAGGAATACATTTTTCTTGCTGCCACTAAAGAAAGGATGAATGACAGGAACTTCTACATCCATAAACCCATAAATATCATACGTCCCCTCACAACAGACTGAAATTCTCAGACTTTATAGTAACTTCTTATTTTTACCTTTAAAAATGAAAGTCAAACAATTAATTACTCTTTGGTTCACCATAGGTCTTGGGTCAGCCAAAACGAAAATTTTTGCTGACCAAATTACAGTAAACTAGTATTTTATTTATTTACACAGCAAACATATCCTTTGTTCTTGTTCTGTGGTAGGTGAAAGGAACATAGCTTCTTACCTCTTGTAACGTACATTGAACTGGAGAAACTGTTAGGTAACCCAATGATTACTGTTCCATATAAAGTGCTTTCTTGATTCCCCAACTTGGCATTTCTACTATGTCAAGATGATTTTGTTTGAAGTAAGAAAAAACAGAATACTAAGATTACTTTTTGTGCTTGCCCATCCTAAAAACTGGACAAAATATATACACCAAAAAGCTAACAAATTTGCAGGTCTCTAATCCATGTACTGCAGAGTAAATTTTACATGGGTTGGAAAGACTTCTAATGGAAGAGTTTGGTTCTGTGAAAACATCTTTGTTCTGAGAACAGAACAAGATGGCTAAAAGTAGTAAAAATAGAAGTTATTGAATGGTTCTGCAAATAATTCATCTGAGGAAAAAAAAAACATACTCATAGGTTTTTTTGCAGTGAATTTTAAAGGCAGACTTATTCTGTACATGAGCATACACTCTATAAAAGAGCATTTTTCTTATGTCAGCTGAGTCTTTGACTTGCTTTTTTCTCCTAAATGGACAAATATGATGACAATAATTACGGTTCAAGTTTATTGAAAACCTGTGTGTAAAGCACTGAGCTCAACATCTAACCCAGGAGATAAGGGTTTTTCAATGTAGTATTTAGAAAGTCAGACCTTAAGATAGAAATAGTTCCGTGAGTATATATATTCAGGGTACTTGAAGGAAATTTAAAGAAAAATATTAACAAAAATGTGGCCCATCCATCCACCTCTCCACATACTTTATCCCCTACATGTTCATTCACTCACAGGCGAATCCAAATGAGGAATAGAACATGTAATTTATACACAGGTCTTTCTGCCCGAGTATGAAGAGAAGCTTTGCTTGCTGCTTAATACATAGTAAAAATATGGGTTTTTTTAAAAATGAAACTGAGGAATTATTGAACACTACATCTGAAACTATGATGTAGTATATGTTGGCTAATTGAATTTAAGTTAAAAATATAAATAAATAAATAAATAAATAAATAAATAAATAAATATTACATCGGGGTAAAAATTGTTTTATATTGAAAATTATTTTTTATTACTACAATACAGGATTGGATTTTAAGTTTCTTGAGGTGAACCTTTCTATGTCTTCTTAATATTAATCAATATTCGTGAGCACTTGCTGTGTGTCATTTCTTGAGCATGTACTATGTGTCAAGCACCCTAATTGGTCCTGTACACCTTTTATCACTAAATCTGACAGGAACTTTTTTGGATAGGTTTACAATTTAAAGATTAGAAAACTAAGTCTTAGATTAAGTAATTTACACTAAATCACAAAACAAGTTAGTGGCAGTACCTGGATTTTTAACCTAGGTGTTGTACTCAAAGGGTTACTTATCCACAGTCTAATGTGCCAGACCACTCTCACTGTCCTCTCCGACTTGTCTTCATGTGACACACACGAAGTGTGAATGGCCATCACAGATTATGTAGGCCTCACACTATAGAAGGAAAGGGAAGTGACTTCAAAAATAATTGGATAGGGGCGCCTGGGTGGCTCAGTTGGTTGAGCGACTGCCTTCGGCTCAGGTCATGATCCCGGAGTCCCTGGATCGAGTCCCGCATCGGGCTCCCTGCTCGGCGGCGAGTCTGCTTCTCCCTCTGACCCTCCCCCCTCTCATGTGCTCTCTCTCTCTCTCATTCTCGCTCTCTCAAATGAATAAATAAAAAAATAAAATCTTTAAAAAAAATAATACTTGGATAATTGATGTGGTTGTATTAAGAAAAGATTTGGGGTGGCATAATTTGATAGATGGTAGAAAGCCACTCAGGTTTCTTAGGAAGGGGAAAGGCATAATAAAAATGGGATTTAAAAAAATGTATTGTTAAGCCTGTCACATGGTGTGTTTAAAACATACGCATAATCCTACCTTTAAAAAGTATTGGACACAAATACTGAATGCTGGTTAATGATATGCATTCTGAATTATTTAGGAATGGAGTGTACTTTTGTATGCAACTTATTTTGGCATGAATCATAAAAATAAGATGGATTTGTGCATGGATAGAGGGATGTATAAGTAAATTAACATATGATAACATAGAATTAGCAATATTTTAGAAATTTGGGTATTGGCATACTGGTGTTACTGCATAATCCTTTCAGCTTTGATGTATATTTGAAAATTTTCATAAGATGCTAGAAAAAATAAAAACAGTGGTAGCAATATGTAGGATAGATTGGAGGAGCAGAGAGTAATGCTTAGAGACATTATAGTAAACTGGATAAGCACTGTTGAGTACCTGGAGAAGTTAGTGACAGTGGCAAAGAAGAAGTATTGATCATGATTAATATTTAACATAAACAAATGAGTTACGTTTAGCAACTGGAAATAAGGGATGAAAAAAAAAAAAAGATGAGTCTTATTGAGAGATTCCAGCCTAGTAAGAAGAACAAATGGGGGTGCTTTCATAATCAGACATTGAAATCCTTGATATGACAGATACCCAAATGCTGGCTTTCGTTTGAGAAAGGAAACCTGCGCATCTGTAGCAGGTTTTTTTGGAGACTTCCTAAACTGGAATTCTCCCTGACACTGGCAACATACTTTGTAATCGATACCTTGTTATCACTCTAAAGCTTATTTTACTGGTTGCATTGATATATATCCCATGCCACATGCTTTTCCTACAATGTGACAGTCACATTCCTCTAAAGAAGAAGGATCTATGTTCCCTCCCCTTGAACCTAGGTGGACCTTCGTCATTCTTCAACCAGTTAAACATGGCAGAAGTGATACTGTGTGTCTTTTAAGTGTAGGTCATAAGCTTCTGGTTAGTCATCTCTCTCTCATGACAGACTCATTGAAAGCCCCAACATGAATGTGAGAATACTGGTTGTCTGGAAGCCGCCATGCCAGAAAGTGCATACAGAGAGCTCACACAGAGACAGAGATGCCCAAGGAGCGTCAGCTGTTCCAGCTCCCAGTTGTTGGAGTCTTCCCAACCCTGGTGGCAGACAAGGGAGTGAATGAGCTTCCATGTGATTTCTGCCCCCAGGCTTTAAGCCTCCCCAGTTTTCACCAAGTGAAACAGAGTTTTTCTTGTTGAGCCCTGTCCAGACTGCAGATTTGTGAGCAAAATAAATGTCACCATTTTAATCTACTACATTTTGGGATAATTTGTTACTAAGACATCATAAGCCATACACACAGACTTTTTCCATTAAGGTCACTTTGTCCTAGCTGGAAGACCTGATTTCTTTTAAGACTACTTAAGGCCCAAAGGAAACATGAACTCTTGCTCCTTAGCTGTGAAAATACATCTTATGCCAACTAGTATTCTCTCCCCACTCTGCAGTAATGCCCAGATTCAGTTAATCTCTTTAAATTTTTGTAGGTGAGAAAGACAGTAATCTCTATAGCTTCCAAAATCTAGACAAACTCAGGCCGACGACTAGTCCCTATGTCACCTTTGTGAAAAGTAGAAAAAGGTACTACTTACCCACGATATTATAATTCCATCATAAAATTATCATAATATATACTGATTTTATTAGAACAAAATATTTTACTGTCACTTGATTGAAAATCGTTTTACTGTACTGAACTATGATGCTTGTAAAGAGAACGACACCGCTAGAGGGCAGTGTACAAACTGCAGACCACTGCACCTGCCCGTCTGAGAATTCTTCTCCACGTTTTCCTAAACCTTCTTTTATTTGGCTCGAGGTCAATGGCAGCGTCCTTTCAACCACATTGAATAGTACTTCTCTCCTCTCACTCTTTCCTTCTTTACATAGCCTGAAGATGCTTGATGGTCTAGAAATGTCACAAGACTAGTTTTCAGGAGCCATCTCTTAGCATAGACACACAACCCTTTAAAATATGGGGATTCTGTAAAAAAAAAAAAGAAGAAGAAGAAGGTAGTGGGAGGGGAAGAATGAAGGGGGGAAAATCGGAGGGGGAGACGAACCATGAGAGACGATGGACTCTGAAAAACAAACTGAGGGTTCTAGAGGGGAGGGGGGTGGGAGGATGGGTTAGCCTGGTGGTGGGTATGGAGGAGGGCACATTCTGCATGGAGCACTGGGTGTTATGCACAAACAATAAATCATGGAACACTTCATCTAAAACTAATGATGTAATGTATGGGGATTAACATAAGAATAAAAAAATAAATTTAAAATAAAATAAAATAAAATATGGGGATTCTGTTAAAATAAAATAAGAAATTTTTAAAAACTGTATGTTAACTATACTGGAATTAAAATTTAAAATATAAAATAAAAATATGGGAATACTGTTTACATTTCTAAAGTGTAGTTCAGAAACAAAAATAGTCCCATTTAGCATAGTCCCAATAACATCTGGTTATTATTCATCTATTCAGCAAGTAATTATTGATTTTATATATATATAAATGAAATATACATACAATTAAATAAATATATATGTATATATAGTTTGGAATAAGATGTACTTTCAGTGCTAAGGAATATATATATGTATATGTGTGTGTATATATATGTGGGGGGCGTATAAAAGACATAGTGCCAGGCACAGGGAAAATAATGGCAAGCCATGAAATTTACAGTGTAATGAGTTATTTGGGCAATCATAAAATCATGCAAATACATAATGGCAACTTTGATAAATATTAGGAAGGAATTTTAAGTGATCGTGGAACATCTTAGAGTACAGTCTGGATTGAGAATAGAGATTCAGGATTTATCCCACAGAGGTGTTGTTTCTAAATATAAGAAACCATATTCATGGGGAGTAAATGTATGAAAAGAAGATCAGAAGTCTAAAGATAGAGTTGCAAGAAACACTCCTTGTTGCACAGAGGAAGAAGGATGGCAGGGAGCCCTGGAAGAACACAAGAAGTGGCAAAAGAGGTAGGAGCAACCGTGAGTGCTGAGTGAGCCGGGGGGAACACCAAAAAAGAGAATGTTTAGGGAAGGGGTGGTGTTCTAGAGAGCACAGTTCCTCAGAGAGTTTAGGGAGGGTTAATACCAAGAAAAGATTATTAAGTCTGACAAACATACAAGCACTCGCTATCTTCAACTACAGGAAAAGGATCCTGAGTTTTATGATAAAGACACTAGGAGGATTTTATAGTTTCACAAGGAAGATAACTCAAAATAGGATATGGATCCCAAAAGCCTTTCTGAGTAATTTGAGCCCAGTAAAGGGTAAAGTAAGAGTAAAATTAAAAGGAAGGTAGGAACAACAGGGGCAGATCCATAGAGAAACAAAAAAAGCACGCATGACATGTTCTGGAGCGGCTAGTAGTTTGAAGCCAGTGGTTACATTTGAAGGGATGACGGGGTTGGAACTGGTAAGATAAGTAAGATCATGCCAGAGCTTTGGATTAACCTAAAAAATAGAACTTTACAAAAAAAAAAAATCTGAAGCTAATGATACTCTGTATGTTAATTAATTGAATTTAAATAAAATAAGATATATTAAAAAAGAAATAGAGCTTTAGAATGACGTTATGGGGAATATTAAATGATTTAAAACAGGAAAATAATGTGAGATGATCTGAGTTTTAAAAAGAGCACTATAGAAAGAAGGTTGATCAATTGATCAATTTAGAGAAAGACAGACAACAGCAAGAGATCAGTTAAAAGGGAATGGCAGTTTCCCCAAGTGAAACATGGGAGTTTAAGAAGTGGAGATAGGGGCCCCTGGGTGTCTCAGTCGGTTAAGCATCTGCCTTCAGCTCAGGTCATGATCCCGGGGGCCTGGGATTGAGCCTCTCATCAGGCTCCCTGCTCAATGGGGACCCTGTTTCTCCCTCTCACTCTGCCGCTCTTGCCCCACTCTGCTGGTTCTCTCTCTCTCTCTCTCTCTCAAATAAATGAATACATGTTAAAAAAGATGAATGTGTGGGGCATGTACTGCAGTTCACCGCTAAACAGGAGACAAGAGTGGGAGAGTATGGGGTTGAGGTAGTCTGGGGTTTTCTAAATGTCAGTACACTCTAGGCAGAGTGATCTGGCTATAAGAAAAGAATAGACATATCAGTATACACTCGGAGATCTTTTTTTTCCTTGAAAATTATCAATTTAGGGTGTCTTTAAATCTGGGAAAGTATTACTAGAAAATCCAATGATCTTTTGCAACTCATGACACAGAAATTCTCATTTCACATTCTCCCAAAGCACTCTGGCAGGAAGGAAAGGAATTTAAACTCTCTCCTTTTCCAATTGATTTAAGTGTTTTGAGAGCCAAACACTACACTTAATGATTTATGGCCACACTCACAACTCCACTGTACGACTTAATTCCTCTGCCCAGATCCCACACCACAGTGCCAAATGCTAATGCCCTGTGTACATGACTCATTAGTCCATGCAATCAGTTTTGAAAAATCAGCAGAGCTATAGAAAGAAAATGTTCATTTTTTAAGTGGTATTTACTGCAGAAAGTGGTTTTATCTAAAAGGAGCTGCTTTTACACTTAGGGAAGAGTTAAAAGTTACTGTGGTTATCTTGCTGACTGAACAACCTGATAAATAAGACTATTAATATGTGGAGAAACAACAAGGCATGGGCCAAATTTCGTTAAACTTCCATAATTCCAAGAATCCAATGCCATGAGTGAAGATGTAGAAAAACCTAAGGTATTCCTAAAAGCATAAAGTAAGCCCCAAAGAGACACAGACAATAAGGAGAACAGTATTCAATGTACTGCTCTCAGCTGTATTCCACATAACTCACACAAACAGCTAATTTTCTGTACAGGAAATGCTCCAGGATAGTGGAAGAGATATACTGAGTGTTTATTCTAAAATTACCTAGTGTGAGACTTAAGACATTTGTTTCCTTAAAGGAGTCTGCCTGACATTTGAACTTCCTCAAAAAATTGCATTAAATTTGTATCAGCTTGGAGGGCCTACCAAAATAGAATAATGCATTTTCAATTTAGTCTTGGTTACACTTGACCTGCTTTAAAGGGTTTCTTTAATGAAATGGAAGCTATACCAAAATTAATTCTATGCAAGTGGCAGAGCAGGTTCTGTGTTATTTAATCATAATACATACCATCCACTTTGCCTGAGTGTAGAAACAATACAGAGATGGCGACTGCTTTAATCTGGCAGGCCTGATAACATTGTCATAATAATCAAAATGAAGTTCAAGTGGTTTTCTGACCTGAATGTAACACTCATGTTTTACTGTAAGAAATAAGGAAGGGCAGAGAACCAAGTTATTCTACTATGGCTGTTTTAGCTTGTAATTGTACTAATAATTCTGCATCAAGGGCAATTGAGCTAAGGCAAAAGGGTTCAAAAACCCAATCCTCTTCATTACCATCACCAATTTATCTGTTAAACAGTAAGCACCATTCTGGGCACTTTTCATATGAATTAACTCAGAAATGAGTGCATCCCTACAACCTAGCCTGCTTGTTAAAAACCACACTTTCTACAGATGAGAAAACTGAAGCCAGAAGAGTTTCAAAGTTATACAACAAGGCAAGATGGAAATCTGGGATTCCAAAGGCCATGTTTTTTCCTCTCCATCATGTTTCCCTATTCAGTAACATATCAGTCCACAATGTGTGGCAGGCACTCTGCTGGGTGGGAATTTGCAGTAAATAAAAATTCTTACTCTTGTTAGAGCTGTCACACTAAAGGGAGAGACCAACAGTAGACAAGTAAAGAAGTAAACAAGATGGTGTTATCCTATGATGGCAGGTGCTCAAGAAACAGAGTTGGCATAGAAAATTAGGGGTGGAGGGACTATTTTTTGTTTGTTTAATTGCTTGTTTTCTATGTAACATGAATAGACAAGGCCTTTCTGAGGAAGAGCTACTGTAAGAAGAAACCTGAATGATACAAAGGCACTAGACATAAATGAAAGATTATTGTAGTAGGGAACAAATGGTAAACTCCAAAATCTGAGACAAGAAGGAGCTTGGCATCTTCCAAGTACCAGTAGAAGGCTAGTTTGGTAAAAATGTATTAAATAATATAGAGAAAAGAATGAAATAAGATGGGAACAAATCATAAACCAAATCATCCAGAGACTTGTAGAACTTTCTAGATTTTTTTTTCTAAGAATAATGGGAAGCTATAGAAGGATTATGGTAAGAAAATGACATAACCTAATATACAACTAAAAAAATACTTCTCTAGATTCAGTGTGGGGAATAGATTGCTTATTTTTTGTCTACTTGATTGCAGCTTCTGAGAGGGATATGTAAAATAGCAAATGACATTTTTATAAAATTATTTATTTATTTATTTATTTAATTTTAAATTGACTATAGTTAACATACAGTGTTATATTAGTTTCAGTTGTACAATATAGTGATTCAACAAGTCTATACATTACTAGGTGCTCATCAAGATAAGTGTGCTCTTAATCTCCTTCACCTATTCACCCATTTCCCCCACCCACCTCCGCTCTGATAACCATCTGTTTATTCTCTGTAGTTAAGAGTTGGTTTCTTGGTTTGTCTCCTTTTTTTAAGTTTTCATTTAAATTCCAGTTAGTTAACACACAGTGTAATATTAGTTTCCGGTGTACAATATAGTGATTCATCACTTACATACAACACCGAGTGCTCATCACAAGTGCACTCTTTAATCCCCATCATCTATTTCCCTCATCCCCCCACCCATGTCCCTCTGATAACCATCAGTTTGTTCTCTGTAGTTAAGAGTCTGTTTCCTGGATTGCCTCTCTCTCTCTCTTCTTTTGTCCCTTTGCTCATTTATTTTGTTTCTCAAATGCCACATATGAGTGAAATCATATGGGTTTGTCTTTCTGACTGATTATTTGACTTAGCACTATATTCTCTAATTCCATCAATATGGTTGCAAATGGCAAGATTTCATTCTTTTTTATGGCTGAGTAATATTCCATTGTGCATATATATAAACACTTTTCTTTATCCATTTATCAGTCAGTGGACACTTGGGTTGGTTCCATAATTTGGCTATTGTAGATAATGCTGCAATAAACATCAGGGTACATGTATCCCTTTGAATTAGTATTTTTGTATTCTTTGGGTAAATACCTAGTAGTCCAATTGCTAGATGCTACCATCTAGCATCTAGTTCTATTTTTAACTTCCTGAGGAATCTCCATCTTGTTTTCCACAGGAGCTGCACCAGTTTGCATTCCCACCAACAGTGCACTAGGGTTTTTTTTCCACATCCTCACCAACATCTGTTGTTTCTTGTGTTGTCGATTTTAGCCATTCTGACAGGTGTCAAGTGATATAGTAGTTCTGATATGTATTTCCCTGATGAACAGTGATGTTGAGCATCCTTCTATGTGTCTGTCGGCCATCTGTATATCTTCTTCAGAGAAATGTCTGTTCACGTCTTTTACCAATTTTTAATTGGATTATTATATATATATAATCATGTCATCTGCAAATAGTGAAAGTTTTACTTCTTCCTTACCAATCTGGGTACCTTTTATTCCTTTTTGTTTTCTGATTGCTGTGGCTAGGACTTCCAGTACTGTGCTGAATAAAAGTGGTGAGAGTGGACATCCCTGCTTTATTCCTGACCTTAGAGGAAAAGCTCTCAATTTTTCACCATTGAGTATGAGGTTAGCTGTGGGGGTTTTTTAATTTTTGTTTTTGTTTTTATTTTTTATATATGGCCTTTATTATGTTGAGGTATGTTCCTTACAAACCTGCTTTGTTGAGGGTTTTTATCATGAATGGATGTTGTATTTTGTCAAATGTTTTTTCTGCATCTATTGAAATGCTTATATGGTTTTCGTCTTTTCTCTTGTTTAGTGATACATCACATTGCTTTATTTGCAAATATTGAACCACCCTTGCATCCCAGGAATAAATTCTTCTTGATTGTGGTTAATGATTTTTTGTAATGTATTGTTGGATTGGGTTTGCTAATATTTTGTTGAGGATTTTTGCATCTATGTTCATCAGAGATACTGACTTGCAGTTTTGTGTTTATTTTTTTAGTAGTGTCTTTATCTGGTTCTGATATCAGGATAATGCTGTCTTCATAGAATGAATTTGAAAGCTTTCCTTCCTCTTCTGTTTTTTGAAATAGTTTGAGAACAGGTATTAACTCTTCTTTAAATATTTGGTCGATTCCACCTGTGAAGCCATCTGGTCCTGGACTTTTGTTTGTTAGGAGTTTTTTTTATTACTACTTCAATTTCATTATTGAAAATTAGTCTGTTCACATTTTCTATTTCTTCCTGATTCAGTTTTGGGAGGTTATACATTTCTGAGAATTCATCCATTTCTTCTAGGTGGTCCAATTTGACATAAAATTTTTCATTATATTCTCTTATATTTCTTCGTATTTCTGTAGGGTCAGTTGTTAGTTTTCCTCTTTCATTTCCAGTTTTGTTTGAGTCCTCTCTCTCTCTCTGATGAGTCTGACTAAAGGTTTATCAATTTTGTTGATCTTTTCAAAGAACCAGCTCAAAGTTTCGTTGATCTATTCCATTGGGTTTTGTTTTTGTTTTTTAAGTTCAAATGACAATTGTTAATTTATCTGTTTATCCCTTAAAAGTTTTGATTTATGTGTTCTGAGTCTGTATTTTAGGTGCACATATGTTTAAAATGTCATGCCTTCTTTTTCTACTTTTTCTTTTCCAATATGTAACATCCTTGTGTACTAATGTGATATTTTTGCCTTACATTCTATTTTATTAGACGGAAGCCCCTCGTAAATTGAGGAAGATCTCTAATCTAACTGCCCCGGGGATTTAGAAAAGGAGAGACTAGAGGAGCTCCGAGGTGTAAGGGCACTTGACCAGCTCCCCTTGTTCCATCGGCTTTTCAGCTCATTACTCTCATTTCCTTGTTTGTGTTACTCTGTGTTCAGGGCCCCAATTGTACCTTAAATCATTAAGTATTAATAATGAGTTGGATAATGGAAAGGAAAACAATGGTTGTCTGAAGGCGATGAGGGGAGAAGTGAAAAAAAAAACTTGAAAGATCCCAAGGACTTCCTCTTACCACTTCCCACACTTCAGTTCAAGGCCTTGTGCAGCCTCCTAGTGGTGGATCAAGTCAGACTGTTTGTTATTTAGATAACTCCTGTAATTCATGTTTCCTTCTCTCATCTTTGGTTTTTCCAAGTTTGATTTTGAAGAAGTGGCTAGGAACCCAGGCTAGCTTACATCATGACAGGAGTAGAAGATTTTTTGTTTCTTGTCTTTTTCCCCTCACATTGCTTTGATATAGTCAATACTGTTCTCATTCTCCAAATCCAATTCATAAATTACACTCGTGACAGATTCCAAAAGTAATACATAATATTTCAAAGTCTGTGGCATATGGCAAACACTTTTAAAAAAATGAAACACTTGTGCCTTTTATATGTTGCTTATGATTTCTCTAGGAAATCATAGGTTTGTTTCTTCTTCTTTTTTTTTATGTGTTGCAATAGCTCATTTTTTTTCCACCTACATTTCATGGAATAGTTATTTTACAATTGCTAAGAGAGGAAATCTTATTTAATAAGATGTTTTTATTCTGTTAGAATTTTGTTGAAATATAAAAAACCTAGGAAATTCCTATTTTTGTTACTGAACACTGACTAAACAAATAAGAAAAAGAACAACTAAAAGCCAACTGTTAAGATAATTAAAAAGTTTGGAAATTCCAATACTAAACATTAAAATAAAATGCAACTGTCATAAAATCCTAGTCAGAATGTAAATTAATACAATATTTTTGGATTGAGTAATACTCATTCAATTAGGCTTTTGCTACATGTTAAATAGGACAATATTGAGTGAAAATCTTTAAGGGGACATGTCATTTAACCAGCAATGTAGAAATGTATTCTAAAAAATAATGAAGGAGAACATACACATTAGTTTCTCTAAAGGTGTTTATTTTAGCTTGATGTGTGTGGTAGGCTGAATAATGGCCCTCCAAAGATGTCCATGCCCTAATCTCTGGAACCCGTGAACACGTTACCTTACGTGACAAGGGATTTTGGAGATGTGATTAAGATAAGGATCTTGATATGGGAAGATTATTCTGGATTATCTGGGAGCACCCAGTGTAATCACAAAGGCTCATGTAAGAGAGAGGCCAGAAAGCCAGAGTCAGAAAAAGGACATGTAACAACAGAACCGGAGGTTGACATGAATATACTTTTAAGATGGAAGAAAGGGCATGAATCAAGAAATGCAGGTAACTTCTAGAAGGTGGACAAGATGAGGAAATGAATTCTGCCCTGGAGCCTTCAGAAGGCACAAAACCCTGCTGACATCTTGATTTTAGACTTCTGACCTCTAGAACAGTAAGATAATAAATTTGGTTACTTTCAGCCTCTAAATTGGTAGTGATTTGTTAAAGCAGCCATAGGAGACTATTAAAGTATATAATAGTAAAAAGTTTAAAACCCATCAAAAAAAGTGTGTATTATGCAGCCATTGAAATTATGTTATAGGACAGCATTTTATATGCTTACATGATGTTATTAAGTACAAAAAAATTTTATAAACATAACGTTTAACTCATTTTTAACAAGGAAATTACAAATAAGGATAGCTTCATTTTTAAAGTGCTTTTTTGTGTTTCAGGAAACTTTAAAGAGCTTTCCATGTTTTCTCTCAATTCCTGCTCCTATAAGGTGGATCCCCATTTTTACAGATGAGGCAATTAAGGCATTGAGAGGTTAAGATACTTGCCCAAGGTCATACAGTTAGTGACAGATCTGAAATTAGGAGAGGAGACCCCTCAACCTGAACTTAGTCTTCTTTGTATAAATAACAATGGACAGTAAACAAAGCAAATGTATATACAACCCTGATAATGCTATGTGATGAAAAACAGGCAAGTTTTATTTTCTTTTTTTCTTTGAACAATAAACTTTAATTACTTTTGAAATACAGGAAAAAAGTAAGTTTTAAAAAGAAAATAATAAAAGTTTAAAAATATGTTGATGATCTTTAGAAAAATACTTCTTATTCTCATTTGTACTTTTAGAAAAATTCACACCTTTCTTACTTCAAATTAAATTGCCACAAAGATATTACATAAATATGTAATTGTGTAAAGAATGAAATTATATCATGACCTACTTGATTATATACCATTCAGAGTTTTGCAAATCTAACATGTGTATATTTAAATACCAATGCATCTGTTTATAAATACCAGTAAAATACATATGAGAAAATGTAGCATTAGAAACCGAACTAAAAAATTAACCCTCGGGGGAAAATGGCATCTGGTTAGCTTCTAATGCAACTCACCCCAACACCACTTACAAGTGAAGTACAAAGACATACAAAAAAACTACCAGAATAGAGTCATACAAAAAAAAAAAAAAAATGCAATTGGTGAAAGACTTGCATTGTGTTTTTCCTGAAAGTAACATTACTCTTAGACTCTCCCCCACTGGAGCCCTAATTCAAAATATGAAGTCTCTACTAAAGCAAAATCTTGACAGCTATCCTTCTACCATGAATGCTGTGCTTTTTGAAGTAGCCAGAGTACTGATCCACTCAATTAAACCTTTTTTTTTTTTAACATTTACTTATTTATTTTAGAGAGAGAGAACGAGCACCAGGAGGGGCGGGGGAGAGAGAAAACTTTAGCAGATTCCTCGCTGAGCTCAGAGCCCAACACAAGACTGGATCTCAGGACCCTGAGATCATGACCTGAGCAGAAACCAAGAGTTGGGCCCTTAACCAACTGCACCACCCCAGGGCCCCTCAGCCTTTGTATATCTTGTTGGTAATTGCATTCCCCAGAAAACAGAAAGGGAGATTTACAGAGAAATGGCTATAGCCATAGGAAGAGATAAGACACAAGAGTCTTTGTAACAATAAGTAGCAATTTTGTTTTTTCATCTATCTCATCCATTTATAAGTCTAGTTAGTAGCTCTGGGAGCATTCCCCTATGCATTCAACTGCTAAACCAGGAAATTGGGCAAGGAGCTACATCTTCCATAATCTATCCAGTTAAATGGATAGCAAACAAATGAACCAGTAGGGATGAAGTCAAAGATAATCTCATGGTCTTCCCATTGGTATACACTAGGTCTGCTTAGTTCCCCTCTTGTTAGAAGATTAATAAACAAAAATGAAAGTTATAATTGCCAGGTACCACAGGACAATAGAATGGAAACACCCAAACATTCAGAAGAAAAAGAAAACCCTTATAGTGATTGACTAACAGAATAAGAACATTTATCTTTCCTGTTAACCATTGTCTCCCCAGCTCCTAAAACATTTGTATGACTGATAGTGGGTATTCAATAAATGTTCACTGACTTAATAAATAATCTTTTTATGAAAGTATTCTACATCTTCAATGGGTAACAAGAAGTCTTTAAATCCATAAAGCATGGAAGTGAAGCTGTAGAGAAAATAAACTGAACCAAAAGAAATATAAAGGAAATGTACAAAGTAAGAATATTTAAAATATAAGTGCAATTGAGAGAGTAAATGGTGATAAATATAAATAATGTTCTCTTTTATGTGTCTCAAACACTTATTCTCAGTCTATGACTTGTCTTTAATTTATTTTTTAACGTACAGAAATATTAAATTGTATATAGTAAGATCTCTCTGTTCTTTCTGGTTTCTAGTTCTTATGTCTGATTAGAAAAGTCCTTATACTAAGATTATAATTTTTCCCATTTCTTTTATAATTGTTTATGTAAGTCTCTTTAATTCCACTGAACTTTATTATTATGCTTTATCAAAGATTTGTGTTTAAGGAATGATATTTACAGAAATATACTTTAAATCTCACAATAACAAGTTAATTTGGGTCATTACTGCCACCAAAGACAATTAGAAAAGCTGAGAAATTATAAAAACTCTTCTACTTGAAGACTTTGGAGAATTAACGTGACAAGGACAAGATAGTAAAGAGCCATAGAAGATAAAAATCATGAGAAGGGGAGCTTGGCATTTGACACTAGTTTTCCCGAGAGGTATTCACCAGTTTCAAGAGTGGCTAAGCAGCTGAGAATGTGAGAAGCCAAAGTATGTCCAGAACTGGCACAATCAGGGACTTCGTAAATGTCCCCTGCTTTGGTGGCCCTTTAAGACTAAACCCAAGGATTAAGTGTAAGCAGGAATTAGATACACCTCACAACACCTGCAGCTCATTTAAAATCATTTTAATGCCTGGAATAAAATTAATCAGATTCTGGATTACTCATGATACTAGGTGTCTGGGATGAAAATTCTCACTTTTCCTCAAATTATTTCTAAGTAGTCTTGTGAATACAGTGTCCAACGAAAGATATCAAGGCATACAAAGAAACAAGACAATCAAATGAGAGCCAAGTTAGGGTTCAATCAAGAAAAGAGCAGTTATTGTCATCATTCCAGATATAGAGCTTTTCTTATGAGCACTGGGGCCTTATACCAATCCTAGAATATCTGAGGATCTGAAGATCTGAGAAGCTACCACTGAAAATTATTGCACTCAGCTGAGCACACTAAGGAAGGACTTCTCAAAAGCTTTCCATAAGATGCTGCAATTCCCAGGAAGTTCTCAGAAGCTTCCACAAACTACCACAGTCTGCAGAAGTGAAATGGGTGGATCTTAAGACGAACCATGAGAGACGATGGACTCTGAAAAACAAACTGAGGGTTCTAGAGCGGAGGGGGGTGGGAGGATGGGTTAGCCTGGTGATGGGTATTGAGGAGGGCACATTCTGCATGGAGCACTGGGTGTTATGCACAAACAATGAATCACGGGCGCCTGGGTGGCTCAGTTGGTTAAGCGACTGCCTTCGGCTCAGGTCATGATCCTGGAGTCCCGGGATCGAGTCCCGCATCGGGCTCCCTGCTCAGTGGAGAGCCTGCTTCTGCCTCTCTCTCTCTGCCTGCCTCTCTGCCTACTTGTGCTTTCTCTCTGTGTGTCAAATAAATAAATAAAATCTTTTAAAAAAAAACAAACAATGAATCACGGAACACTACATCTAAAACTAATGACGCAATGTATGGGGATAATATAAGAATAAAAAAATTTTAAAAAAAGAGCTCATCAGAAAGCCACTGTAAATCTCAGATCTGCCCACACATTTAGCTGCAAAAGCCTCTAAAGAATAATGACCTCTTTTCCTCTTCTGCCTTCCAAAACAATTCCAAAAGTCTCTCACCTAGAAGTACGTGGGGAAGGAGATTTTAAGAACTGTGTCCTTTGGTTTATTTTCTTGGTTTCTAAAAGATATATAGAAACCTGAGAGAATTTCTGGGTTACCCTCATTCAGTGTGGGTTCCTCCCATAGGTACCTGGTAAGGTCCTGGTCTTCCTAAGACCACTTCACTTGTTACACGCTCTAACTTTTCCTTGTCCATTTACCTCTGTTTCTTCCTCTTCCTTCTTAGAATTAGTCACTGCTCTTTGCTATTCTACGTAATACACATGATCCTACCAATATCAAGCAACATAGGGGCACCCTGGGTGGCTCAGTCCATTAAGTGTCAGACTCTTGATTTCAGCTCAGGTCATGACCTCAGGATCATGAGATCAAGCCCTGCCTTGGGATCCACACTGAGCATGGAGCCTGCTTAAGATTTTCTCTCTCCCTCTCCCCTACCCCGCCTTCTCAAAAATAAAACAAAACAAAAACACAACATATACATTAATTGTTTGTCTATCTGCTTCACTTGTGAGACCGTGGCCATTCCTGAACAGGTACTTACTCTGTTTATTACAGAGCACTTGGCTCACTGCCCAATCTCACTGAGCTCAGGACCTCAACACTTTGGCTGAATGTAATTCACTAATTCATTGTCAGCTTGGCCGTGAAGTTGGGAAATCTGGATCTATTCAGAATATACCCAAAAAACTATAGTAAAGTTTCTTCAACTTATAATTGTTTAACCACACTGAGTGATACGACAATATCATTATCAGTTGGTCATCCATTATGTCAAATAGTGTAGCTTAATCACTAAAGTGCCACCATTGTTTTTAACAGAAAAAATATTGGGCAGATTGTGATAGGAATTGTGTATACATTCACTCTAACATAAGCCTTTCCAAAATAAGCTTTTAAAAAAGCAGGGCCAATCAGGGAAATCCAAATCAAAACCTCAATGAGATACCACCTCACACCAGTCAGAACGGCTAAAATTAACAAGTCAGGAAACGACAGATGTTGGCGGGGATGCGGAGAACGGGGAACCCTCCTACACTGTTGGTGGGAATGCAAGCTGGTGCAGCCACTCTGGAAAACTGTATGGAGGTTCCTCAAAAAGTTGAAAATAGAGCTACCATATGATCCAGCAATTGCACTACTGGGTATTTACCCCAAAGATACAAAAGTAGGGATCCGAAGGGGTACGTGCACCCCGATGTTTATAGCAGCAATGTCCACAATAGCCAAACTGTGGAAAGAGCCAAGATGTCCATCGACAGATGACTGGATAAAGAAGAATGGTATATATATACAATGGAATATTATGCAGCCATCAAAAGGAATGAGATCTTGCCATTTGCAACGACGTGGATGGAACTGGAGGGTATTATGTTGAATGAAATAAGTCAAACAGAGAAAGACATGTATCATATGATCTCACTGATATGAGGAATTCTTAATCGCAGGAAACAAACTGAGTGTTGTTGGAGTGGGGGGTGGGGTGGGAGGGATGGCGTGACTGGGTGATAGACACTGGGGAGGGTATGTGCTCTGGTAAGCGCTGTGAATTGTGCAAGACTGTTGAATCTCAGATCTGTACCTCTGAAACAAATAATGCAATATATGTTAAGAAAAAAAAAAGAAGAAGAAGGTAGCGGGAGGGGAAGAATGAAGTGGGGGAAATCGGAGGGGTAGACGAACCATGAGAGACAATGGACTCTGAAAAACAAACAGGGTTCTAGAGGGGAGGGGGGTGGGAGGATGGGTTAGCCTGGTGGTGGGTATGGAGGAGGGCACATTCTGCATGGAGCACTGGGTGTTATGCACAAACAATGAATCATGGAACACTTCATCTAAAACTAATGATGTAATGTATGGGGATTAACATAAGAATAAAAAAAACAGGGCCATGAAAAAAGGACTTTTCCATTAAATTTTAAATTTTTAAAATAATGGACATCATGCAGCTGTATAATCATATAAAATATCCTAAAACTAACAGAGATATCCTCAGGAATTCTCTATTATTCTAGGGGCTTCTCACATATTTCCAATCTTACTTGAAGATTAAGGAAAATAAGTATGTATATTTTGATGTCAGTAAAAGATTTTATAACCCAATCAGTAGAACACTATTTTCAACATCTTCTAGTTTAGGGGGTATTTTTGTTGTTCAAGCCTGTGGTGTCGGGAGGAAAATCATATGTAGTTAATGACTGAAAAGTGTAATACTTCTCTCTTGTTGGAGAGAATCCTGGGGTGAATCCTGTGATAGCAGGCCCTGCAGCTTCTGCCAAGTATGTGTGAGTAGTTTATGATCATGTGACTTTACAGCAGAGCTTCAACTTGTCCCCCACCCCCACCCCGAGTTCAGGACCTTACTATGTGCTTTGTCAGACTGTCTTTTAGGTATTCACACTAGTGGGTTGTTTTTGTTTTTTTGTTTTGCTTTGTTGTTTTTTTTTTTTTTTTACGTATTTTGCACCTAACAAACTACTGGCTTTAAAAAAGAGGTGTTGAACAAATTGTTTTTTATGAAACTTCTCCCATTTGAATCACCAAAAATTAATTAAACAAGACAGTGTAAGGATACAAAGTAAAGGTGGTCCCTTCTCACTGGAAACTTGGAGTCCATGGAGTCTCGGTATAACAGAAGAATGCCAAAAATTCAGGGTTTTGTGGCATTTGTGGCATTTCTGTTTAGTGACTTAAAAGTAGAATTTTAAACTGTTTTTAAATTATATCTTAAAATGGGAACAAATAACAGTGGTTAGAAACAGGAAGTATAAAGCAGAACCTTGAAGTCTATGAAAACAAGCGAAAAAAGAAAATTCGGAAAATTCTATCTTGTGACATGACATTTCTCATCTGATTCTACCACTCCCTAAAAATATATAAGTTGACACTGAAGACCACCACAGGTGCCTAATCCATTTATTGAGAGTAAACATGGCAGTGAACTCAGGAAGAACAGACTGTCACTTTTAATATGAGTGCTTTACATTTATGGAAATGCAAATGGTCTAAATCTGAATGTGTACTTGTTTGGCAAATTTCTGATAATAAATTCATAAAATAATCTCTCTTGCTGCAAAGTTTACACAGCACTGATACAAATCATGAGAGTGTTTTATTTTGGGGTGTGTGTATGTGTGTGTGTGTTGCAACTAAAAAGAGGAAGAATTGGTTAAGAGCAATAAAATGGAAACACTTGGTTTTTTTTTTCCATTTTATTTTATTTTATTTTTTTACTGTTATGTTAATCATTTCTTCAAAATCACCTACAGGATGAAGCTCATGATATAGACAAAATATAATAAAGTTGTGTGTTATAATGGCCAAAGCTTTATCAAAGAAAATGACACCTTCATATGACATATTTTATGGCTTACAAGAGACAAAGGGTTCAGATGCTCTGCTTCACCCCGTTCTTTACTGTACAACTAAATAGATGCAGAGATACTGATTGGGGTCATTCGTTGATATATTAATATTTGTTCCCAATATTTGAAATGATGTATATAAAGTACTCCACAGTAAAGTAAGTAAAATAAGACATTTTAACTTACTATGCAAGCTTTTAGTGAGCATATTTGCTGCAGCACAAACATGAATGTTTGCCTTAGGGGCCCGGGGGTGTTGTCCATTTCAAGCCCATTGGGTACGGTACCCCCTCAGCATTCATTCAGAAGGGCTCACTTCTGAGAGAATGTCTCAGTTTGCCCCATGGAGTAGTAAAACTGGTAACTTTTAGTTATGAAAAAGTAGTTTAATATGTTTTTAGACCAATTTACAATAAAATACTAAGTATCTTTGCAAGTTTATAACAGATTTATTCTGTTTCAGGCAGAGGGCAACAATGGTAAGAATTTTCTAGTTACAGCTGCAACATTCTTTTTCATGGAAGAAAGAAAATGTCACAACAAAGGGGCAAAGGATGGATAAAGGGAATGAATTTACACTTCTCCTTAATAATTTTCAAGCCCCAAAGCTGGTTTATTTAACAGGGCTTTTTCTTTCAATGTTATATACTCTCAAGCAGTAACTGCAAGGGAACACAGTTTCTCTCACACATATAAAAATTGTTGTAACAAAAGTAAATTGTGGTATGAGAAGAAGAACATCATTAGTAATCTTTACTGCCTGAAAATGCACTTCGGAGAGGATTTCTTTGAGATAGAAAGAGGGGACAGTTCCTTAAGTCACTCTGTCACACAAGCATCTGAACTTCTTAGGAAGAGACTGCAGCTAAGGGTTCTCACCCACTATTCTATTTTTGGTGGTATTTTCAGCATCTCCCTTCAATTATATCCTTGACAGAACCTTTTAAGCAATTTAAACACATTGTAATTTGTATCTGTACAGTTACTTTACTCTGTATCGCTAAATATTATGACATCGAGAGTGACATGGGAATTTTCCTGTACACTAAGACTTGCAGTGGAATCAATTCTTTTTAATTCTGCAGAAGGTAGTTGGGGTCAGGGCCATAGCATCATGTCCAGTAACTAACAGTCAGATAGACAAGGATGCATTATGACTTTCCTGGGCCCAAGACACTTTTACCTTAATGGTCCCCTTCCTGGAAAAAATAAAATTTATATTTTATGACCATATTAGTATAAGGACTAATATAATGTAGTCTGGATTCATTATTATACATTTATTTTTTATCATAATATTTTTTCTGATTCTAAAAGAAATTAAAGTCAAAATATTTCTGTGAGCCCTTAAAAATATTGCAGGCTCTAGCCTCTTCCTACTGTGCCTGCTAGAAGAATTGGCCCCACAGATAGAATATGTCTTTATTCCATTATGTTAGAAATTTCAAACATGATTTCAAACTTGGAAATCACCTCCATATTGAATCTGGTCTGTTTTGTAACTATTTCTGAGGACTCCGAGTTCTCTGGAGGTCCTGCACAGACAAGGCAGCCTGGTGAAAAGGTCTTCTCCCCTTCCTCAAAGAGAATATTTTTACCTTAATCTGTTTTATATTTTGGGGGTTCTTTGTAATTAATTTGGAGAAAGGAGGCCTTACTGCCTTTTTAAAGATTTGGAAATCATTGATATGGAACCTATGCATTAACAAATATAGGTCAATTACTGTATCTTAAAATAATCTTTTAATTAACTTGATCTTTTGTATATATATCTTGAAATTTACTGAGCAATATATGCTCAGTAAAATCTCCATATGTGCTGTAACTATTCAATACAGGAGTACATTGATCTCTGACCAGGAAGAGACAAATAGAGATGGCATTACACAAGTTCATTGCTTTAAACTCCTTATTTTTGGTTTATAAAACAAACCATTTTAGTCAGACTTCTTCAGCACTGTAAATGACTTTGAATTTCATTGCCTATGAAAAATAAGGTAGTGAGAATACTCTGTTGACTTATTTTTCAGTGTTGGAGCCCCAGTTAAACAATGCAAATTCGTATATCACAGCTGATTGCATTTGTCAGCTGTTTGGTGTTTTTGTCAGGTTTTTTTTTTTTTTTTCATTATCTTATTTTAGCAAGTACGTTGAGGCCTTGACTTAGCTGTGTGAATGGCTCAAAGTTCTGAACAATCCAGTAGCAAGAGATTATTAAAGGAAATGCAAGATGCAGAGTGGAAGATAGGCTGATAAATATGAAAGCCTAAGGGTTTTTAGCTTCTATTAATCTTTATGTACTTGATACTTATTTATGAATATATGATAAGAGGTGTCAGCATGAGCTTGTGTTATATTGTGATTTATAATAAATATATATTTGGTCTTTAGCCCCAGTTCTGGCACAGAGCTCCTAAAACCCTTGAAATTTCCTAAGTGTCTTGATAAAGGTGTCTTGATATTCATAACAAACCTCAACAACATCTGAGTGTGTGATACTGAGGTGACTTTTGGAATATCTAAGAATGGAGGCTGGTTGCCAGGTGCAACAACTACGAATAGAGGATGAGAACTTTCGATCCCACCCCCTGATTTCCACGCAGGGGAGAGGGGCTCTAGGTTGAATAATCACCAATACCCAGTGATTTAAACATTCTTGTCTATATAATGAAGGCTCCATAAAAACCCAGAAGGAGGGAAGGGGGTTCAGAGATCTTCCAGGTTGGTGAAGCAGAAAGTTTCTAGGTACCACCATGCCGGGCCCCTAGATTCCACGACAGAAGCTCCTTTGTTCAGGACTTCATCCCATGTATCTTTTCATCATGCTGTTTATTTCTTTCCTTTAATAAATCAGAAATTTAGTGAGTAAATGGGTTTTCTGAGTTGTATGAACCACTCTAGCAAATTAATCAAACCCAAAGAGGGGGTGTGGGAACCTCTGATCAGAAACACAGGTGACAAGCTGGACTTGCGTCTGGCATCAAAGCCGGGGCAGTCTTGCAGGACTGAGCCCTTGGCCTGTGAAATCTGATACCATCTCCAGGTGGATAATGTCAAAATTGAGTAGAATTATAGGACACCCAACTTGTATTGGAGAATTGCTTCTTGGTGTGAGGGAAACCCCTTTCCCTCAACACAAATACACATCCATGCACACACTGGAACTGGGTCCAGAACCCTTAGCTTGTATATATTGGTGTACATTAAAATCAGAAGATTCTAGACGTAGAATTCTGGGGACACAGCATGCTGGAGAGAACACTGGACGAGGAAAAAGATGACCCTGGTTCTGCCACTTATGACCTGCTTTTGGATTAATCATTTAGCTTCACAAACCTCCACTTCCTCACCTATAAAATCCGTTACTTTCAAAGATGAAATAAGGTGGTTAGAGACTAGTAATGTTGCAGACAAGATGGTCTGAAATAACTCCTAATATTAAAACTTAGAAATACTGGATTAAAATATTATAAATATCCTGGCCAATACTTAGATGTATGAGCAAGAAGGGCAGAGAAATCTCCAGGAATCAGTAAGGAAGGGGAAACCATAAACCAGAGACACTGGCCTAAGTTGACAGTGTGGCAGTCTGAGCTGGTCGCTTGTGATCATGAGGTCAGTGTCAGTGCCCATTCAGAGCAGAAAACAAGGCAATGGGCCTGCATGGGATGCAGAATTAAACATTCCCCACACGCTACCTTAAAAAAAAAAAAAAAAAAAAAAAAAGAACAAGCCTTTTAAAATGCTACTGTTTCAGCAAAAATACCTATGAGGGGGAAAAAAAGAAATCTAACCACCCACATAGGGAGATAAAAAAGAAGGTGCTTGTTCTTTTTTTAGCCTGAATTCATGTGTACAAGGAAAAAAAGAACTTCCTCTGAGAAATTTAATCACATATTTGTAATACATCCCAGTTAGCTGGGCTTTAATTTGTATTATCTGCATGATCTAGGAGCCTCCAAATTAAGAAACACTTTTTTCCAGGCCAATGATAACCCCTAACAAATAAACACAATTGCCTCTGAAGGAATATTCCCCACTGAAGGATGAACAGATTTTTCACACACTATAGCCTGGTGAAGGTGAGCTTCCAATTCAGACTTTTAAAAAACACAAGGAAAAATCTACATGAGGAAGAATAAGCAAGCACCAACAAATAGCAGAATTAAATCTCCAAGAACTTCAAGTAGTTGAACAAATCAAATAGAAATTTTTAAAATAGTGTGTTTAAAATGATTAAAGACATAAGAAAAGGATCCAAAGATAAGAAAATATCAGGACACCATAAAAAAAGGCAGGGAATTTAGAAAAAAATATTAGAAATCCTAGACATGAAAGATATAGCAAATGTATTCTTAAAAACTCAGTAAGCAAATAAACAAAAGACCAGACATGGCTGAAGAGAGAACTGGAATTCTGATTAAACCAGGAAGATGGATTACACACATTTACACATGTTCTCTTTTGAAATTTCATTAAAATATAGTAAAAAAAAAATTTAAGCTTAAACACAAAGAAGCAAAAAAAAAAAAATATGGAGAGGAGACAACAGTAACAAAATATGGGAAGTTGGAAAAGCAAAGAGTAACTCCGCAGATAGGAGAGCGGTAACTTACCTAGTATAACAAGGAAAGCTAAAATTAAGCCAGCTGCTAAAAAGCAGGAAGACAATTGTTTCATGCTATAGAATTCCAAGAATCAAAGGCAACTATACTACAAAAATGAGGTTCAAATTAGGCTGAATAAAAAGTAATTAGATTAAAAGTGCATGTGAAGACAGAAAGTCCTGCAGATCTTTTCTAGGCCCCAAGTTTCTGGATGACTATCCCTTCCCAACTGTGGCAGAACACAAAATGATTCACATGCATTCTGGATTTAAGATTATCAGACTCAGCTAAGGATGGGGTTACTGTTGTAAAAATGCTTTAAGTAAAGTCTGCATCATGAGCAGTGATGACTCTTCTTTCATCTCTTGGTCCCAATATGCTGGCATCAGCTACATGTGCCAATGCAAGAGTTGGCAGGATTTATTTTTAAGAAACTGAGGGAGCAGAGAAAATAGCTGAAGATACTAATTTGAGAAAATTTCCCCCCAAAAGAGTCTAACTTGAGCACCCTAGAGTGAAGGTCATCTGTTAACCTGCCCGAAACACATGCATAGAATTTCTAATCAGCTTTTTAGTGACTTAAATATGACCCAATATCCAAAGATCAGAGAAAACAAAGACAATGAAAAAAGCAGAAGGATTTTTGAAAAATACAGTACTCCATGGAGAGACAAGATATTGCATCTTTAAAGCAAGACAATACATTTAAAAAAGAAAGATTCCATGAATAGAAAAGAGAGTGATTGGATATTACAAATATGAGAGAGAAATAAAAAGCAATTTAAAAGTTGGGAAGAAAATGTTGAGGAAAATTTCCAGAAAGCACAAAAAAATTCAAAGAAAATGGAAAAGATAAAAAAAATTGAGAATTATTTCAGGAGCTTCAACATCCAAATAATAAGAGTTCTAGTGTAAGAGTATAAAGAAAACAAATGACTTGAAATTATCAAGGAAATAATTCAAGAAAACATCCTCAAACTGAAAGACATAGGTTTCCAGATTGAATGGGCCAACTGAGTGCCCAGCAAATTGGATTTAAAAAGTTTACAACACTGGAGACAAAGACAACATCCTACACATTCCGAAGAGGAAAATAAATTATTTTGTTCAAAGAATCAAGAACTAGAATGGCCTCTAACCCCTCAATTATAACACTGGGATTAAAGGAGGGGGAGGAGCAATTACTTCAAATTTTTGAAATAAAATATTTCTAATCTAGACTTCTGTAATCAGCTAGGCAATCAATTACATAGCAAGGTAGAATAAAAGTATTTTCCAAAATAGAAGTCTCAAAAAGTTACAGCCCATTCTCTGGTACCTACTGAACTCTGTATTCTTTACAAACAAAGAAATGCAACTAGAAAAATGGAGACACTGGATCCAGAAAAGGGCTTCCAAAATGGGAGAGACATGAAAGGAATCACGTATACTAGTAGCAAAAAGTTAATTAATACATCACTCAGTATTTACATAGCCAAAATTATTATTAAGGGAACTGGAGGGGCTATATGGGTGGAGGTAGGTTTTATAATCTCTGATCTACTTCAAAAGGTAGAAATTTAACATCTCACACAAATTTCATCTGCCTCAAATTTTTCCTTTCTCTTGCATTTTTCCACCCCATTTTGTTTTGTTTGACATCATTCCCTAAAGCTACTGACTTCATGCCTTATATTTCAACTCTTTCTTGAACATATTCTAGTCAGGCACTTACCATAGCTTGTCAGTTGTCAGGGGCAGCAATGATTTCCACATTGCCAAATAGTCAATTCTCAGTAAGTATCTTATCAGACTTTTCAGGACATTTACTCCAGTGTTTCTCTCTATCCTTCTCAAAGTCCTTTCTCTTTTTCATTTGATTTACAAGGCCCCTTCTCTGCTGGCTTTCCTCCACCCAGCTGGTCACTTTATCTAAATCTCTTTTAGGGGTTCATCTTCATCTTTCTGAGCTCAAAAATCAAAGTGCTCCAGGGTTGTATTCTTACCTCTCATCTCGATCTATACTCAATTTATTTATTTTTAGAGAAAAGTGAACAGAAGTTTATTAAAATGTATGCCTCACATATACATGGGAGATACTCAGGGAAAATGAGTAACTCAAAGCCATGTCTTAGAACTTCAGCTCAAATACCATCTTTAGCTAAAGACAAAAGGAAAAACCCTGTGGAGGAGGGCAGTTATAAGGAGGTTACCAGGTAAAGCACAGTAAATAAGAATAAGATTTGTTATGCAGATTTAAGTGGATGACTTCTCCACTGATAAGGGTACAAAGTTGTGCCTTTGTCCTACATGGTAGGGAAGTGGAAGAGGTGGGAAGGAGGGACACCTTTTAAAATTTATGTCTTGTTTTAGGGAAAATTGGAGGAAGGTAAAGAGCTTTTCTTGTATCTGCTTCTACTCAATTGCCTTCAGCTCAAAATTATCTTTATACTAAAGTGGAATCTTTTGAGAGGGCATATTCTGCTACCTCTCCTTCTCTACCTTTGAAATTTCCCAAGAAGTTTCATATTCCAAAGGTAAATTGGTAGATTTCTCTGTATCTCACTGAACCAGTGACCTGAGAATAGGTCAGTTCAGTTTCACAGTTGTGTCTCATTTCAGGAGGTGGGGGTTGCAGGTGGGCTTCTATCACAGTTAGGCCTATATGATGCTAAAAATCAGGTATTCAATAGGAAGCATTTGTATGGAGACAAGAGCAAAAAAGTTGATGATTGGAGGAGACAGTAAACCAGTTTCTAAGCCTACAGGGCAGCCTGTCAAGATTTCCAGGTCTTGGGCTTGAAGCATCTTTTATAATCTGAATGTCTCTCTCAGAGTGCTTCCCATCTTTAAAAAATAAACAAACAAAAAAATCTACTCCATTCATCTAATCCTCAAGGCCAAAATCTTGATGTCTAACTTCTCTCCTTTTTCTCCTACCCAACAAACTACCCCATCATCAATTTGTCACTAGATTATGTGACTAGGCTTCACTTTTAACATATACACTAAATCCATCCTCTTTTGCTTCCTCTGTCACTACACTACCATCCTAGATGCTGCTTCCGTATCTCTAACAACTACAGCAATAATCTCATAAATAATCTCCTCACTTCCCCTTCTACCTCCCTAAGCTATCCTTTCCACCCAACACAGTGTTCAACTTTCAAATATAAATCTGAGTGCTACCATACACAGAATGCTCCAATGAGTTCCTGCCAAACCCAGAAAAGGAAAAAAAATCCATTGTTTTTACCACAACATACAAAATATATATAATCTGGTCCCTAGCTAGTTCTCTCATCATTTTTCTTGTCAGTCTGCTTCTCACTTGCTCTGCTCCACTCATGTTGCCCTCCTAGCTGGTTCGTGTCCATTTGTAACAGTGCTTGCTGTTCCCTCTGTCTAGACTGCTCTTCTCCATCTATGATCTACTTTTTACTTCAGTCAGTCTTCAGACAGGACTTCCTTGACCACTCTATTTAATTACAACCCCCTCACCAACAACCCTCCATCCCATTGGCCTGATGAACTTACCTTAATAGTATTTATCCTTACCTGATGATCATATAATTTCTTGTTTTCATTATTTTAATGTTCTTTCTCCAACCTCCCTTTACCCCAAAATACGGGAACTCCATAAGTGAAAGGACTTGTTTTACTTACTGTTTTATCCCAAACACCTAGAGCAGTACAGAATATAATTGGGGCTCAACAAGTATTTGTTTAATGTTGGCTGAATTAACAAATTTGGACTTTAGGTGAGCTACGGCACATACTAAAAGTTGAATAAGAAAACGCTAGTTAGAAGTATGTGTATAGATGTGGAGTTACCTAATTCCTTTACCTTAATTGGAGAGTAGAATATTTCTGGGCCCTTTTGGAATATTTAAAAGAAATAAAAGATAAGTTGGGGGATATAGACAAGGTTACTGCCCTTGTAGATGAAATTTGTGGTAAGTTCTATAGAGCAAATAAGCAAAATTACGTGTTAGAGAGTAGCTGGAGAAGGGGACTATTTTAGATACAGCAAATAAGGAGGGACTTGAGATCAAACTGAGTAACGAGTCAAAGGAATCCACTCCACCAAAAGTGGAAAAGAGACATCACAGTCAGAAGGAAGAGAAAATGCCAAGTCAACCTTCCAGGAAAAAAAAAAAAATCAGTGTGTTGAAGGAACAGAAGGGAAAAGTATGTGGCTGGCACATGGAGACTAGTGGGAATGTTGTAGGAGATGATGTGAAAGATTTACCTTACGTGAGACCTTCTTCAGCCATGGTAAGGAGTTTGAATATTATTCAAATACAATAGGAAGCCACAGAGATGTTTTAATTAGGAGAGAAAGTGTCAGTTTGGTATGAAAACTACTATGTTAGGAGTACATGCAGACTCTTATGGGAACACCTTGAGAGGTATCCTAAAAAGTCCAGTGGAAGAGAAAGCTTCCGAGGCATTAATCATGAAGTTACAAGTCATTCAGAAAAGTGAAGCATAGGATGTAAGGGAGGGAGGGAAGAGGCTGTAAAGATAACCAGGGGCCAGATCATAAAGCTTCATTAGCTACAAACAAAAGCCATGGCTTTGTTTTCAGGAAAATGGAATATCATTGAAAGAAAATCCAATTAGGAGGCTGCTGATGTCATTTAGCCAAGAATTAATGCCTTGAACTCATTTTTTTTTTAAAAGTATGAGTGGAGAAGTGTGGATAGATTAGGAATAGTAAGGAAGAAAAACTAGAACTTGGTGATGGCTTAGAAGTAGAGGATAGTGTAAAGAGAAAGGAGCTAAAGATGAAACCTAGATTTTCTATTAAAGATGATATGACAGACCCCATCTACTTACCTCTGCTTTTTCTTTAGAGTGCTACTAAAGTAAAGGTAAAGGAATTTTTTAGAAGGATAAAACTGTTAAAAATAGGAATAAATACTGCATTTTAAAAAAACTTGTATTTGAAAAACTGATGGAGCTTAGGAACTGAAGAAGCAGAGTCAAGAAAGCAAACATCTAAGGTTGCTGTGGGAAAAACGAAGAAAGCACTCAGCTTACAACAAGGAATTCTCAAAAGGTCAACTGATAACCTTTGGAAGTGAGGACAAAAGTGGAGGTAAAAGTGCTAATACTGTTTGAAAGTCTGTTTTAGAAGCAGTTAAACCTTCAGATTATATTGTATTTGAATGTGAGAGAGGAAATTCAACAAATTTAGAAAATATACCAAGAGGAGATTTCTTAAATGCATATCCTAGCACACAAAAATCCAAAAACATTACAATTAACTACAAGCAGTCACACCTGGCTGGTTCTAAGTGGCACCCAAAACAAACCATTTGTTCATTTATCCATTTATTCAAGAAATACGTATTGACACAATATAACATGATTAGATCCTTCGTTCTAGAACTAGACATCTTGGATTCAAATCCCAGCTCTAACACTTGTTACCTATGTGACTTTAACTTGTCTTTTCTTCAGTATCTCTTGTGTAAAATAAAGCCAAAGAAGTATCCATTTCATGTGTTTGATATAAAGATCAAATTTTTTTTAATTCCTGGCATATAAGTATAACATAAGTATTTGCTGCTGCTTCTGTTCCTACAACATGTCCAACTATTCCAGACTTTAGGATTATAGTCAAGAAAAAGACAAAAGAAAGTCTCATGACATTCTGGGGTGGAATGTAAGTAGGTCACCCCAGAACCAATAAATGCCAAAGTAATCTAAAGAGAGTGGCAAATGCTGTGAGGAAGATGGATTGTCCATAGTGGAATTATCTGTTTTCCTGATTAAATAAACGAATAAGTAAATGAAAAGATTTTAATTGGCATTGCATTGTTTCTCTGTGGAATTTAACTTCCATGACTAACATAACATAATAAAATAAAATTAAAAACAAAAACAATTTTATATCATAAAAAAAACTATGGAACAGCAAAAAAAGAAAGAAAAGAAAGAAAGAAAAGAAAAGAAAGAAAGAAAAGAAGGAAAGAAAGAAAGAAGAAAGAAAAGAAAGAGAAAGAAAGAAAAGAAAGAGAAAGAGAGAAAAGAAAGAAAGAAAGAAAAAAGAAAGAAAAAAAGAAAGAAAGAAAAAGAAAGAAAGAAAGAAAGAAAGAAAGAAAAAGAAAGAAAGAAAGAAAGAAAGAGAAAGAAAGAAAGAAAGAAAGAAAGAAAGAAAGAAAGAAAGAAAGAAAGAAAGAAAAGAAAGAAAGAAAGAAAGAAAGAAAGAAAGAAAGAAAGAAAGAAAGAAAGAAAGAAAGAAAGAAAGAAAGAAAGAAAGAGAAGAAGAAAGGAGCATGGGGTGCCCAGGTGGCTCAGTCAGTTAAGCTTCTGACTCTGATTTAGGCTCAGGTCATGATCTCAGAGTTGGGAAACCGAGCCGTGCTTTGGGCTCCATGCTCAGCACTGAGTCTGCTTGTCCCTCTCCCTCTGCTCCTCCCCCCTTCCCGCCCCCCACTCACATTCTCTCTCTCACTCCCAATCTATCTCTTAAATAAATAAATAAATAAATAAATAAATAAATAAATAAATAAATAAAATCTTTTAAAAAAAAGAAAGAAGGGAGGGAGCAAACATAATGAGTGTACTAGACACTTTACACCTGATTTAATGTAAGCCTTATCTCTACATACAATGCAGGCAGTGTTATCCCCATTTTACAGACAAAAAAACTAAGACTTGGCGAAATTCACTAACTTTCAGGGGGCTCGGGAGCCACAAAATTAGTGAGTGGCAGAGCTAGGATTCAAATGCAAGTTTGTCTGACTTCAAAGCCCAGGTCACATAGTCTCTCATTTTCTGGATATTTTAATCTTTTCTGCTACATAAATACGTATTTTTCCTAACATGAAACTTAGAAAGTGGCTTTGTTTTCCCTTTTTTGTCTTTTATTAATTAGCAGCTACTCTTAAAACATTTCAATGTTTGCTTATGTTCAGTTGTCACAGAGCTTTTTCAGCAGTTTTTTTTTTAATCTAGCTTCATGCTTCTCAGTGACCTCAAAAAATGATACCCAATATTTTTTAAAAATCATATCCCGTGGCCTTTTATAATATCTCCTATGCTTACTTATTCTTTTTACTCTACATGCTAACTTTAAGCCCTATCCATCACTAATCAGACCTTCCACCCAGAGATCTACCAAGGACTGTCTATTTCTCTTCATTAAGAAAGCCTCCTGGGTTGCTGAGTCCTTGTCCCAACCTTCTCATGCCGGTGAATAGGCATGAATTCTTTGTCTCTAATAATCAGCAAGTAGCTTATACTTTTTCAGCTCTTCATTTTGCCTTTATCTTCAGAGAGATATCCTCTCTCTGTTTCCTGGAGGTGGAAATGAGTATAGCCATTAAGCAATTGCATGAAGGACACAATGACAAAACCAGGTATAAACAAAAGAGACTCCACAGTCTATCATAGGAAGACTTTCAGTTGGCCATGTTTGATAGAAAATGCAGGGCTTTTGTTTTGTTTTGCTGTTGTTTTACCATCATGCACTTTAACACTGACATCAGGCTAGCAGGTGATGAGTTACTTCTGAGGCTCTTCTGTGGATGGACTCTGCAGTCCAAGCTACTGGGGACCAGCAAAACTTAGCTTCGATGTTGCAGATGCTATTTATGTCCTAAAAAGTCTAGTTAAAATTTCACCAGATCAGTCTCTCTGAAAGATTTGGAAACAAAAAACAAGGATTATCACCAATTATCTTCCCCAATGTCTTTTCTTTTGTGCAATATATCTTGATTTATAACTCTCTGCTTATAAATTTATCTTCCATTGTAGAATTAGGTATTCCTGTGGGTTTAAAGGAAATTAAGCTTAGAGTAGTTAAATTCCAAAAATAGTCTAGGAAAATGTTCTTTTTGTATGATATAAGTCTGTAGGAGGGCTCTAGTAGCCTATTTCAGTGCAGAGAATCCATTCATTTTAATGGAATATCCAATCTAATGGAGCATATTGTGCTCAAAGAAAAACTCATTCTCAGGAATGTGCTGAACCAGGTACATAATTTACCAGAAATGAAGTTAAGTTCAGCATATTCTAGAAAAATGAATCACATGAGGCTTGGATCTTGTGCTGTGCATTCAACTTCAATAGCACTGTTTGCCTTCTACAACCATGATGATTTGAGAGAAGCCAAAAATATAGTCACATTGGGAAAATAGGCTATCAAGTCCCTGTGCTTTTTACATGTTTTTTCCCAATGATGGTATCTGTAACAGTACCGCAGAGCACAACAGGGAAGGACAGAGATACTTTTTTTAAGTTGTTAGAATCGCGTGTTTGCATGTTTACTTTGTCCAGTCCTCTGAACTCCTTTATTTTTTTTTTTCTTCTCACAGCCATTCTTCGAGTCACTATTTAATAACAGGGTTGCAGTTTTAGTATACATTCATTTTACATGCCTCTTTCCTTTCTTTCCCATAATAATTTTCAGCTTTCATTATTTTCATTTTCCCTACAAGAGTGCATATTTTCTTTTCTCTCCAACTTTTTTTTTTTTTAAGTACCTGGTGTTGAAGGTGGTCAGCTGGGCTTTTCCCCATGAATTTTTACCTTTCCTACAGAATAAAGTTCAGGAAAATTTTTCTGTAAAGGACTAGAGAGTAAATATTTTCAACTTTGTGGGCCACGTAATATATCACAACTACTTAACTCTGCCATGTGATATGAAAGCAGCTATAGACAATATGTATATGGATGAACATGGCTTCTATTTCAATAAAATGTTATTCACAAAAATGGGCAACAGGGTGGATTTACCTCATGGGCCATAGTTTGATGATTTCTGAAATAGATGATGGGATGACAAAATAAATGAAATCTTCACAAATAACTAGAAGAGATGCAAAAATGCCTAACCTGCCTAATTTCATGCACCGAACTTCAAATGTTTGGACATAGGAGATATGCCTTAACATTGCTGACTCACCAAAGTTCATAATATAAATGAGCTGAACACAGTATTCCTAAATTTGGGGGCAGTATTCTGCACAGTAGGTAATACATTCAGTATCTAAAATGTGTCTCACTAATTGTCTAACAATAAAGAATAATATTTAGAAACTAAGATTTATACCAAGGTAAATATTTACTTAGCCTCAATTTTCCGTGTTTTGACTCAGAAAAATAATTTTCTTCAAATACAGTTTGGAAACATTTTTATTCACCAAATGATGGAAGGAAGGAAGGAAAGGAGAAGAAAGGAAAGGGAAGGAAAGGAAAGGAAGGGGAAGGGAAGGGAAGGGAAGGGAAGGATCCCTAATATAAAGAGGAAAATTCTATGTTTTAGTTCATGTTAATAGAAAAATTGTATCGATATTCTTTCTTATAGATCAAAACTTACAAGCTCTGGAATGTGCTTCAATTTTTGTGGAGAAGTTAGGTTTGAAGGACATTTCTAGAAAAAATATTTTACTTGAAATAATTAAAACATGTTTAAGAAAACATGGTCTGCAAGAACATATAGAAATATTGGCTTTACCTAAGTGTTATAAATTTTGTAATTAAAAACTTTTTAATTTTTTTTAATTTTTTTTATTATGTTGTTAGTCACCATACATTACATCATTAGTTTTGATGTAGTGTTCCATGATTCATTGTTTGCGTACAACACCCAGTGCTCCATTCAATACGTGCCCTCCTTAATACCCATCACCAGGCTAGCCCATCACCCCACCCAGGCTAAATGCCCCAGTCAAAAGATATAGGGTATCAGATTGGATAAAAAAACAAGACCCATTGATATGCTGCCTGCAAAACATTTTTTTAATTTAGTTTTATTTTATCATGTTATGTTAGTCACCATACAATACATCATTAGTTTTTGATGTAGTGATCCACGATTCATTGTTTTCGTATAACATTTTTAATGAAACATGGGTAGTGCCACTTATAGAAGCACTGTTGAATATATATTGTAAGAAGGACACATTTTAATTTTGAGATCACAGGAGGAACACTATGCAATAACATTGCCATTTTTACCCTTGCATTCTTTTCTTCCTTAGTACCATCTCCATCCCATCCTTATTAAAAATATATATAATTTTCTTCCACATGATTTCCCTCTAGGCATTTTTTTCCTTATTAAAAAAAAAAGTAACAAAAAACAAAAGCTAATTTTGAAAAAAAAAAAAGAAAGAAAGAAAGAAATGCTTACATCTCCTAGTCCCCACCCCAAAGAAAAAGGAATGTCTAAAGAAATGTAAATCATTGAAACCATTGCTAATTATTCAGGACCAATCCTAATGTATTAGTCTTGAGATTTACTATGAGAAATTGGCTCACAAGATTAGAGAGGCTGAAAAGTCCAACCATCTGCCATTTGCAAGCTAGAGACCCAGGAAAACCAGTGGTCTAAGTCCAGTCCAGTTTTCTGAGAACCAGGGAAGAAAATGATGTTGAAATCTAGTCCAAACACAGGAAAAGAACAACGTCTCAGGTCAAGCAGGCAGGAAGAAAGCAAAATCAGGCGAATGATTCCTTCCTCCACTTTTTTGTTCTACGCAGGCCCTTAGTAAATTGTATGATGGATGCCCACCCACATTGAGGAAATCAATCTACCGATTCAAATACTAATCTTGTTAAGAAATAGCCCCACAAAGACACCCAGAAATAATGTTCAATCTTGACATCTCTTCACCCAATCAAGTTAACACATAAAATAACCATCCCACCTAAGGAATTACAGGAAGAGGAACTGTCATAGTTTTCCCTATAATTGACTATTCCCAAATCAACATTTGGGAATCCTTTATTCTTATAAATGTAGTTCTTCTTTCTTACCTGTTATACCCTTATTGTTAGCAGTAAACTGTATTTTAAAAAACCAAAATATAGAAATGTGGTATTTCAATTAGTGCTTAGCCTACATTAAAGGGATTTCTTTTTCTTATTCTTAATCTATGACCTTTCAGCTCATTGTTTAATAATGATGTTAAATAATTCAATTCACTGTAGTCAAATAACACTTACTGTAGCCCTCCATAGATTGAGGTGTTAATAGGAGGATTATTTTGACAGGCCCACAATACGTAATACAGTAGCAATCCAAAATAAGTTTAGCAAATCTGGAGTTCTGGAGGAGCAAACCCGAGAGATAAATAGTATATCCAGTAAACTTCCATTAACTACCTTCATCCATTTGTGTTAGAGCATATGAAAAAATCTTCTTGTAACACGAACTATGGAAAGAACTCTACAAAGAGATCAAGCAAACTTGTCTCCTTAGTCAAAAGATACACATACAATAAGCCAACAAAATGCAAAGCAACGATTTATAAATCCAGTAAGAATGGTTCATCCAGAACTGAAGTGACATTTAAGCAAACGGTAACAACTGTACACTTTAGTGGGAAAATAAATCCAGGCGATCCAGTACACTATAGGAAATTTCAATACCACTTATTAAAAGGCAAGAGAGGAGCGCCCGGGTGGCTCAGTCAGTTAAGCGTCTGCCTTCGGCTCAAGTCATGATCCCAGGGTCCTGGAATCAAGCCCCGCATCGGGCTCCCTGCTTAGTGGAGAGCCTGCTTTTCCCTCTCCCTCTGCTGCTCCCCCTGCTTGTGCTCCCTCACTCTCTCTCTGTCAGATAAATAAATAAAATCTTTAAAAATAAATAAATAAATGGCAAGAGAGACTTCTTGCAATTAAAGGTTAATTTGAAGATAGCAAGAGGGGAAGAATGAAGGGGGGAGATTGAAGGGGGAGACGAACAATGAGAGACTATGGACTGAGAAACAAACTGAGGGTTCTAGAGGGGAGAGGGTTGGGGGGATGGGTTAGCCTGGTGATGGGTATTAAAGAGGGCACGTATTGCATGGAGCACTGGGTGTTATACACAAACAATGAATCATGGAACACTACATCAAAAACTAATGATGTAATGTATGGGGATTAACATAACATAATAATAAAAAAAAAGAACAACCTCAGCAGAGGTGGGGGGAAAAATTTTACTGTGCTTATTGTAAAAAAGGAACAAATGTATCCATCTATTTTTTTCCCCCTGGAGGACAATGGAAACTTCAAGCCCACTCTCAAAACTACCATCCAGAGAAAGGCAAAAACGAGTAGAATCACTAACACTGCCACATACTCATTTATGAGAACCTGTATATCTAAGCTCAGTTAAATTTGTTGAGTAATTGATCCAAATACAAAGTCAAATTACTAATTCTTTGTGGGGTGACCTAACAGATCAGGAATTTGGCCTGGACCGCATGACCAGTGGAAAATGAGGTCATGGCAGCATTGTGGGACAGGGGGTGGAGGGTAGGAAGACTTCCATAAGAAGAGGAACACATGTTGTATGCAACTGATGAATCACTAAATTCTACCTCTGAAACTAATAAATAAATTTAAAAAAAGAAGAGGAACACAATGTCTCCATTGGTACACCCAAGATATGTTTTATGTTGACTTTCAGTTTGACAGCTTCTGAACAGTTGTACACAGGACAAATCAAGCCAAAGAAATTAGGAAAATTTGGATAGTATTTAATTCCAACATAGATAAACTAACTTTGTTCCTGATCCTACTAATCTCTCACACCAGTCTGGAGAGGAAGAACCAAACAATAAGACCAAAGAAGAAAATAAATAGAAACAGAGAAAGAGTAGCCTAGAAAGTTGCCTTTTGGAATCCTTTGGAGTTCCTAAATATATCCATCAGATTTATGTTTCTCAGTGAAGTTCCACTCATCTTGTGGCCCAAGAAGAGAACAGTTGTTTCTGATATAGGGGAGGTAAAATTTCTCCTCTAACCTCTTAGGGTTTCCAACTGGGACTGACAGAAGACAGATTAACAAGAAAAAAGAATAAAAATTTTATTTAATAAGATTTTACATGTACATGAGAATCTTCACAGGAGAATGAAGACCCAAAGAAGTGGCCAAGCCTGAGTGCTTATATACTAGGTTGAACAAAGAGTGGCAATTGTGGAAAAGTAAGTAAAATGCATGGGGAGACTAAAGGAAGATAACAGTTATTTTTTCAAGGTCTATCTGTACAGGTTTCTCTCAACCTCAACTCCTTGATTCTGATTATAAGAATATTTCTTCCTGGTATATGGAAGACATCTTTCATGTGGAAATTTCATCTCCTGCTTTCAGAAAGAAAAGGGGAGGAAGAGTGCCCTTCTTGCACCTGCTGTTATGCAAATGCCTTCAACTCAAAGCTATCAATATGCCAAAGCAGTATATTTTGGTATGGCATGTCCTTGACTCCTTCACTAACATAAATATTTGCTTTCTGTTGCAGTAAACTTAGCGATATTTATTAACTCCTGTGCTAGTCCAGGAATTAATATCTTCCTTGCAGTTTTCTATTCCTGGTGTAATATGTGATAATTATATATAATTATATATAATATAATAAACTTTGAGTTTTCAGAAGGTATACAGCCCATGACCTTAATCAATCCTAGATTTATGCATATCTCAGAGTTAATTTCCTTTTGGAAACAAAAGCAAAAATAAGCTATTTGGAAAGCAAAAATAAGCTATCAAAATAAAAAGCTTTTACATAGCAAAGGAAGTCATCAACAAAATAAAAAGATAACCCACTGAATGGGAGAAGATATTTGCAAATGAGATATCTGATAAGGGGCTAATAATATCCAAAATATATAAACCAAAATGACAATCTGGTTAAAAAATGAGCAGAGGACCTGAATAGATATTTTTCCAAAGAAGACATACAGATTGTCAACAGACGCATGAAAAGATGCTCAACATCACTGATCCTCAGGGAAATGCAAATCAAAACTACAACTTACATCAGTTAGAATAGCTAAAATCAAAGTGACAAGAAATAACAAGTGTTGACAAGAATGTGGAAGAAAAGGAACTCTCCTTCACTGTTGGTGACAATAAAAGTTTCTATAGCCACTGTGGAAAATGGTATGGAGGTTTCTCAAAAAGTTAAAAACAGAAATACCATATGGTCTAATAATTCCACTACTGGGTATTTACCCAAAGAAAACACTAACTCAAAAAATGTATATGCACCCCTATGTTTATTGCAGCATTATTTACAATAACCAAGATACGGAAGAAACCTAAGTATCCATGGATAAGGAAGATGTGGTACACACATACACACACACACACACACACACACACACACTAGAATATTATGCAGTCATAGAAAAAAATGAGTTCGTGCTATTTGAGACAACATGGATGAACCTAGCAGTTCCGAGAAGGTATTATATCAAGTGAATAAATCAGACTGAGAAAGATAAATACCATACAATTCCACTCATAAGTGGAGTCTAAAAAAATGAATAAACAAACAAAAAGCACAATCAGATCTATAAATAGAACAAACATGGTTGCCAGAGGGGATTGCGGTTGTGGGTGGGCAAAATGGGTAAAGCGGAGAGTGAGATACAGACTTCTGGTTATGGAATGAATAGGTCACAGGAATAAAAGACACATCATAAGGAATATGGTCAATAATACTGTAATGGTGATGTAACAGGACAGATGGCAGCTAAAACTTTTTTTTTCCCTGCAAACAGCCATGATTTTCTTATGTTATTTTTAGTCATAATAACTAAATTACAGGAATTGTAGTGACTTAAGTTTTCCCCTCTCTTCTTCCAAACAGTGTTATTACTTGATTTCCCTATGCTTTCTCAGTCAAAGTTAAACTATCATTTTATTCTTGAAAGGTGACAGTTTTGATGAAATAACTTGGATGTTAAGAAATATTCTTTAGCTTCTTATAGCAGACATTACTTAGAAATTAACATGTTGGAAATGCAAGAATTACATATTATAACATTAAACAAGTGTATTGTATTTGCCAGATGCTAAAAGTTATTTTGGGGACAACAAAGAGACTGCACTTATAGATTGATACGATAATGAGATTTTGTGTTAAAACCATAAAAACACAAATTATAAATGAAGGAAGTTTAAAAACTGAGACTAATATTGTAAAGTCTTTTTCTACCTCTTCTTGTCTTACTGCCTATTTTACCCCTTTGGCATTCAAAATAGAAAAGGAAACATTCTCTTTGATATCAATAATATGATTTTAATGAACAAAGGGTGGTGGCCTTAACAATTAGCCCAATTATTAGATCATTAGTCTAAATATCTATTAGTCAGGTATTCTAAAATTAAATTTGTTTTTGCTTATGTGCATAAAATGAAACTGACGCAGTTACTTAGGCCTGCAGTTGGGGAGCTTTTTAACTTGATGGGTATAATAGAAGGTGGCTGTTAAATATACTATAGGTGGTTTGCTGAATTTTTCTGTATAAACATAAACATGTTTGGACAAATTTTAAAATTATTCCAGGCTAAAATTATCATAGTTATGGCCCATCGCATTGAAATTTAATATCTTAACTATCCTTTTACCTATGCACTTAAGTATACCTCAGAAGTTTCTTCTGATAGCTCTTGGCCCTGCCTGTATGTACATCTTTGACTAATTTCCTTGTGACTGTTTGCCAACTTTTTATTCAAGCACACCTTTTGATAGGTTTCTCAATAGATGTAAGAAGATGCCTACATTTCCCTGACCTCATCTGATGCCACACTTTAGCCAAAGGAAATAGCTTCATGGAAGCGTAGGACTGGGAATATATAATTCTCAACTCTTTTCAACTCTTTATCAACAACCCTGTTGAGAGACACAGTATTAATAAAGTATTATCTGGTCTTCTATTTTCCTCCAGCTATTCTAAAGTTAATTCTTTTTTTTTACGATTTTATTTATTTATTTGTCAGAGAGAGAGCACACAAACGGGGTGGGGGGAAGCAGCAGGGCAGAGGAAGAAGCAGGTTCCTCGCTAAGCAAGAAGCCTGATGCCTGACTGGATCCCAGGACCCTGGGATCATGACTTGAGCCTAAGGCAGACGCTTAACCAACTGAGCCATTCCGGCATCCCAAGTTAATTCTTGAATTAAGCCAGATAGCAAAGAGTATTTTAGGTCCCCTAATTTTATTCTTCTGTAGGATTGCTTTTCATTGACACAAACTAAATAAATCCAGGCCTTCTTGCTCCCAAGTCCTGTGTCACACAAAATGTTATTCAAAAGAAATGATATCCCAATTCTGTAATCACTGGTGAAGTCTTTCGTAAAAGTTTTCTTGGAGTGCTCTATGGATTGGAGGTAGAAGTGGAGATGAATATTGGAACCAGGGCAAAAATCACACCATAAAGAATTCCTAAAGATCCTTTCCTTATCTCCATCCCCTAAGTCCTCATTCATTAAAACAGCTGTTCATCTTTGTCCCATCCACAAATTCTTAAAGCCGTTCTCAGCTCTTTATCATTCTGCCTTTACTCCATCTTCTTCAAAGATTTTTTTTTATTTCCTTTTTCAAACTTTTCCTTTGTAGAGAAATCTATCCCACCTCTCTTACTACTTTAAGTATCACTATCTGTCAATCCAAATAGCATGATAAAGACATGGCAGACAAGCAGTGAAGATTTAAAAAGGGAGGGGTAAGAGAAGGAGCTAAGAATATTTCATAATGAACACAGTAAGGAATTTCAAAGATGTGTTCATTATTATTTTCTGATGGCATAATACCAAAGTTAAAATTTTCCTGTCACACTGAATCTTACTTTAACATTGTACCACTGGAAAATAATCATGAACACGTGTTTGACTCATGACTATACTCGTTATAAAAATTGTGTTGACCCTAAATGTTCAACACTATTTCCCTTAAATGATCACCCAGAGATGAAAGTTCTTTTTGGTCTCAGCACCAGCAATTGTGTTTGTAATGATTCAGTTTGTTTATCTCTTATGGAGAGTACAAATCCTATGATTCTTCGTATCAAGGATTAAAAACTTTAGAACCACATTTGAGTTATTGCTCTAGCAAGTGAATGGAAAGGTATGTATCTCATCTTACTTGATCTCATTTCTTTCTTGTCCCATGGTCTTACATTTTTAAAATTTTTAAGTTGTGGTTAAAATACACATAACATAAAATGTGCCATCTTAACCAATTTTAAGTGTGTAAGTTCTGGGGCAAAAAATCTATTCTCATCATTATGCAGTCAACCTCCAGAACTCTTTTCATCTTACAAAACTGAAACTCTATACCTATTAAACAACTCCCCATTGCAGCCCCCCCACCCCTGAAAACTTTTCTACTTTTTGTTTGTATGAATTTGACTACTTTAGGTATTTTATATAAGTGGGATCATACAGTATTTGTCTTTTTGTGACTGGCTTATTTCACTAACATAATGTCCTCTGGGTTCATTCATGTTGTAGACTGTGTCAAAATTTCCTTCCTTTTTATTTATTTATTTATTTATTTATTTATTTATTTATTTATTTATTTTTAAAGATTTTATTTATTTATTTGAGAGAGAGAATGAGAGACAGAGAGCATGAGAGGGAGGAGGGTCAGAGGGAGAAGCAGACTCCCCGCCGAGCAGGGAGCCCGATGTGGGACTCGATCCCGGGACTCCAGGATCATGACCTGAGCCAAAGGCAGTCGCTTAACCAACTGAGCCACCCAGGCGCCCATTTCCTTCCTTTTTAAAGCTGAATAATTATTCATTGTCTGTGTATACCACATTCTGTTTATCTGTTCATCCAACAATGGACAGAGGTGTTGTTACCACCTTTTGACAGTTGCAAATAATGATGCTATTAATATAGGCCTCAAGTATATTTTTGAGACCCTGCTTTCAGTTATTCTGTGTATATACCTAGAAGTGGAACTGCTGGATCATATGATAATTCTATTTTTAACTCATCTAGGAACTACCATACTATTTTCCATAGTGGCTATCTATTTTACATTCTCACCACCAACAGCGCACAAGGGTTCTGATACTACTTCACATCCTTGCTAACACTTGTTATTTTCTGGGTTTTTTTGATGGTAGTCAACCCAGTGGGTATGATTATCTCACTGTGATTTTGATTTACATTTCCCCCATGATTAATGTTGTTGAGCTTGTGGGCTTGTCAGTCATTTGTGTATCTTCTTTGGAGAAATGTCTACACAAGATTTTTGCCCATTTTTTAAATAGGTTGTTTGTTCTTTCGATGTTGTTAAGTTGTAGAAGTTCTTTATATATTCTAGGTATTAACCTCTTAAGTGAAATATGATTTGCAAATATTGTGTCCCATTCTGGAGGTTGCCTTTTCACTCTCTTGATTGTACCCTTGGATGCCCAGAAGTTTTAAATTTTGATGTAGTCAAACTTACCTATGTTTACTTTTGTTTTCTGTATTCTTCATATCATATCCAAAAAAATCATTACCAAAACCAATGTCATGAACTTTTCCCTTTATGTCTTTTTTTCTAAAAGTTTCTCACACTCATTTCATCATATTTTGTCTTGTACTGTATATATCTGTGTATTGTTAGCATTTATATATGTTGTATCAGTTATCTCAAATTCATTCTTAAGCAAGATCAGGAGATACATAGACAGGTTTTTAATTATTATTATTATTATTATTATTATTATTATTATTATTATCCAACACTTTCTTGACACAATTCCTTAAACCCTCTCCAAACCAATAAGCAGCCTTGCTGCATATTTAAGTCTTGCAATTGATTTTACATTATGTATTTGAATCTTGAAGTATATCTATTTATTCTGTTTACCATAAGCCTAAAATGCTTCATACTTCAGAAGTTCCAGTTTAGAATAATCACTAAACAAAACAGCTAACTTAAAAATTTGATTTTCTAAAAAACTGTGGAATTGTGGCTAGAGAACATAAAGTTTTAGAAACCAAAGGTTTCTAAAGGGTTGTATGGTAGCTCTATTTTCAACTTTTTGAGGAACCTCCATACTGTTTTCCAGAGTGGCTGCACCAGCTTGCATTCCCACCAACAGTGTGGGAGGGTTCCCCTTTCTCCACAGCCCCGCCAACATCTGTTGTTTCCTGACTTGTTAATTTTAGCCATTCTGACTGGTGTGAGGTGGTATCTCAATGAGGTTTTGATTTGGATTTCCCTGATGCTGAGTGATGTTGAGCACTTTTTCATGTGTCTGTTGGCCATTTGGATGTCTGCTTTAGGAAAATGTCTGTTCATGTCTTCTGCCCATTTCTTGATTGGGTCATTTGTTCTTTGGGTGTAGAGTTTGATAAGTTCTTTATATATTTTGGATACTAGCCCTTTATCTGATATGTCATTTGCAAATATCTTCTCCCATTCTGTCCGTTGTCTTTTTTTTTTTTTTTAAGATTTTATTTATTTATTTATTTGACAGAGAGAGAGCGAGAACAGGAACACAAGCAGGGGGAGTGGGAGAGGGAGAAGCAGGCCCCCCGCAGAGCAGGGAGCCCGATGTGGGGCTCGATCCCAGGACCCTGAGATAATGACCTGAGCCAAAGGCAGACGCTTAATGGCTGAGCCACCCAGGCGCCCCTGTCTTTTGGTTTTGTTGACTGTTTCTTTTGCTGTGCAAAAGCTTTTGATCTTGATGAAGTCCCAATAGTTCATTTTTGCCCTTGCTTCCCTTGCCTTTGGCGATGTTTCTAGGAAGAAGTTGCTGCTGCTGAGGTCAAAGAGGTTGCTGCCTGTGTTCTCCTTTAGGATTTTGATGGACTCCGGTCTCACATTCAGGTCTTTCAGCCATTTAGAGTCTATTTTTGTGTGTAGTATAAGGAAATGGTCCAGTTTCATTCTTCTGCATGTGGCTGTCCAATTTTCCCAACACCATTTGTTGAAGAGACTGTCTTTTTTCCATTGGACATTCTTTCCTGCTTTGTCGAAGATTAGTTGAACATAGAGTTGAGTGTCCATTTCTGGGCTCTCTATTCTGTTCCATTGGTCTATGTGTCTCTTTTTGTGCCAGTACCATACTGTCTTGATGATGACAGCTTTGTAATAGAGCTTGAAGTCCAGAATTGTGATGCCGCCAGCTTTGCTTTTCTTTTTCAACATTCCTCTGGCTATTTGGGGTCTTTTCTGGTTCCATACAGATTTTAGGATTATCTGTTCCATTTCTTTGAAAAAAGTGGATGGTATTTTGATGGGGATTGCATTAAATGTGTAGATTGGTCTTTTCTTTCTTTCTTTTCTTTTTTCTTTTTTGCCTTTTTCTTTGCTCCTTTTCTGACTGTCTCTTGGCTTTTTTCTTTCCAATTATTTCTCCATTCCCAACTTTGCTCTCCTTCTTTATCTTTAACTTTCTCTTCATTTCTTTTTCCTTTCCCTCCTCTTGGCCTTCCTGCTTTTAACTGCATTGCCTTTTTTAATATTCTGTAGCAGACATTAATAATCTCCTGACTTGAACATAGAAATATTCTTTGGTTCTATGGCTTCCAGTCTTGTCTTTTACCACCACAATTCATTTTTCACAATATTTTCAAATTAAACTAAATTTAGATTATTTTAACTCAAACAAATAGAACAATATACTGTATCCCTTTAAATCATTCAGTTCACTGAGTTTGGACATAAAACTCTGCCAAAATACAGAACATTGCCAGCAACCCCCCCAAAGATTCTTTAGGTTTCTTCCTATGTAGTTCTTCCATCGATGCCCTCAGCAGCCAATAATCTGCTTTATGTCCCTGTAGATCAGTCTGCATTTTATAAGTAACATTGTACTATATATACTCTTGTACCTGACTTCTTTCACTTGGCATGATTATTTTGAGATTCACTGATGTTGTTGCATATATTAGTAGTTTGTTCCTTTTTAAAGTTGAGTAGTATCCTAAGGCATGAATATACCACATTTTGTTTATCCATTCACCTGGTGATGAAGATTTGGACTGCTTACAGTTTACAGTTTAGGCCCATTGTTGATAAAGTTGCCACAAACATTCGTATGCAAGTGTTGGTGTGGTTGGACATATGATTTCATTTCTCTTGAGTAAATACGTAGAAATAGAATGGCTAGGTCATATGGTAGGTGTATTTATTAGCTTTATGTGAAACTGCCAAATGAATTTCCTTTTTACATTTCCTGTACAAAAGTTCCAGTTGTTTTGAATCTTTGCCAGTTCTTAGTATTGTCAGTGTTTTACACCATTCTAATGGGTATGTGGTGATGACTTCATTTTGCATTTCAAGGATGATTAATGATTTGCAGTATCTTTTCAAATGTATATTTGAAATTAATATCCTTTTTTAAGTGGCTGCTCAAGTCATTAGCTTATTTTTACTGGGTGTTTATTATTACAAAAGTTTAAGAATTCTTTATATGTACAAGTTTTTTACCCAATATGTACTTTCCATTTTCTCTTCCTTTCTAAAAGCAAAAGTTTTGAATTTATATCAAGTCTAATTTACCAACAATTTATTTTATGATCTGTGCACTTTTTTGTCTCATCTAGAAAATCTTGTCCTAGTTTGAGGTCACAAAGAATTTCCCCTATATTCTAGTCTCGTGGTTGTACAGTTTTAGCTTTTTGTTTTGAGTGAATCATTTTAAGTGATTTTTAATATGTTGTAGGGTAAGGATTGAGATTAGTTTTTTTTCCTGTGGATATTCATTTGTTCCAGAGCCATTTCTTTGAAAGATGTTCCTTTCCTCATTGAATTACCTTGGCACCATTGTTGTAAATCAATTGATCATATTTGTGAGTCTATTTCTGGACTCTCTATTCTGTCCCATTGATGAATTTGGATGTATTTTATAGTTTGGGTGCCATTATAAATTGATTTTTTGTTTCATTTTAAAATAGACACTGTCTTTTTTAAGGACCCTTGTCCTCATCCTTATCTCCTAATCAGAACCTTCACTGATTACATATCAAATAATGTAGAACACTTTCAACCTAACATTGAAGTCCCATCATTATCTAAAATCCTCCTTTACAGGTTTATCACTGGCTTCCTGCATTTCCAATAAAATTAATTACTCACTGCTCCAAAAGTATACTCCAAACTTGCATTAAAAAATCAAGGATAGGATGTAAGCATACAGTGTATCTGTGGGTCAGTAAGTAGTAAGGGACCCTGATATAGAAGTAAGACTCAGAGATCAAGCAAATTCTGTGTGGTTTTGGAGGGTAAAACTAGAATTAGTGCTGGAAGTCACAGAGAAAGTGACTTCAGTGTGATACTTATGATGATACAGTTAGATGATATGGTTAGAGAAATGCAAGGGATGTTCTCAGGAGACCATGAATTCTGTTATTGACCAAACATGGGCTTGGATGATCACCCATTGAGAATGTTATAAGTGGAATAATGGTGTCAGATGGGGGTTAGACCAGGTCTCCTTTATAAAGCTCCCCTGAGCCCTGAGATTACATAAATATGTTCTCTAAATTTATTAGGTTTTTTAGTCACTAAATATTATTTTCACAACTAAGAAGAATCTTTTAGCTTTTGCCCCATTTATGTTCCCTAGAGCCAGTTTAATATTTCATCTTATACTTAATTCTTCAACATGTTACTCATGAACTACTGCTGAAATGAGTGGAGGCTCTTTTTTTTTTTAGAAAAGAAGCTTCCGCAGTAGCATTTCCCATCTGAAGTTCTAGAATCATTCTTCATAAGGTATTATTATTGTATTACTAAATAAGAGAAGCTATTTGTAAATGATTATGCTTGATTATTCTTTGTCACATCCATAAATTATATATTGGGTTCTCCTAGTGAAGTGGATCTAAACTGGTCAGGGCAGCAGGAGGTAACAGCTTTAGCATCTTTCAAAACAATAATTAATTTTCAAAATGCCAAGACCAATTGGCAGTAGTTAACATTGCCCCCAGAGCATAATCGTGGCCTGGATGCCATAGAGACAAGTTGTCTTGTGTTGCCTATAAATGGATTCTCAGAAAACCTAATTTGAAATTACTGCCTTTAATTATACTGCTGTTATAAATAACTTTGATAAAATTCATACAGCTGGCCTCTTGTTTGTTTTTCCCACTTAAATGCACTGTACAGTGTAATCATCTGAAATAAACATCCATTACAAAGAATGCTTCATTTCAAAGAACATATTATTCTGCTCATCCAGCCAATTGTTATTTTTTCCTCCCCAGCCACATTTCAATCTTGCACCTATTAATGGGATGAACAAATTACCACACTCTCATAATGTACCAACTAGCAAATTAAAACAATTCATTGGTGCTGAATAGGGCCATGCATTTAAAAGATTTTAATTCATTTGTAGCCTAAATTACCATGTTTTCTTTTCTTTTTAAACAGACCCTGCCAACTTAAAAATTGTTGAAAGCCATACTCTTCTCTGAGCAATATAGTTATGCCACTTCCTAAGTAGGAATCCCTATCTTTGAAAGAAAACAGAAGACACATAGAAATGGCTAACAGACACATGAAAAAATGTTCATCACCCTTAGCCATCAGGGAAAATCAAATCAAAACCACATTGAGATACCACCTTACCCCAGTTAGAATGGAAAAATTGACAAGGCAAGAAACAACAAATGTTGAAGAGGTTGTGGAGAAAGGGGAACCCTCTTACACTGTTGGTGGGAATGCAAGTTGGTACAGCCACTTTGGAAAACAGTGTGGAGGTGCCTCAAAAAATTAAAAATAGAGCTACCCTATGACCCAGCAATTGCACTCCTGAGTATTTACCCCAAAGACATGGATGTAGTGAAAAGAAGGGCCATATGCACTCCAATGTTCATAGCAGCAATGTCAGCAATAGCCAAACTGTGGATAGAGCCAAGATGTCCATCAACAGATGAATGGATAAAGAAGATGTGGTCCATATATACAATGGAATATTACTCAGCCATCAGAAAGGATGAGTACCCAACTTTTACATCAACATGGGTGGGACTAGAGGAGATTATGCTAAGTGAAATAAGTCAAGCAGAGAAAGTCAATTATCATACGGTTTCACTTATTTGTGGAACATAAGGAATAGCATGGAGGACATTAGAAGAAGGAAGGGAAAAATGAAAGGGGAGAAATCGGAGGGAGAGTTGAACCATGAGAGACTATGGACTCTGAGAAACAATCTGAGGGTTTTAGAGCAGAGGTGGGGGGGGGGGATGGGTTAGCCCGGTGATGGGTATTAAGGAGGGCACGTACTGCATGGAGCACTGGGTGTTATTTGAAAACAATGAATCATGGATCACTGCATCAAAAACTAATGATGTATTAGTTTGTATTGTATTGTAGATGTATTGTATGATGTATGATGACTAACATAATAAAATAAAATAAAATAAAAAAGACCACAGCAGATTTACTTCCTCTTTTTCAAGTTTAAACTCCAGGATAGGTCATTTAAAATTGTAAGTTGAGCTATGGAAATGTACAAATAAAAAAAAAGGGGGGGGTATTATGCTGAACGAAATAAGTCAATCAGAGAAAGACACGTATCATATGACCTCACTGATATGAGGAATTCTTAATCTCAGGAAACAAACTGAGGGTTGCTGGAGTGGTGGGGGTTGGGAGGGATGGGGTGGCTGGGTGATAGACACTGGGGAGGGTATGTGCTATGGTGAGTGCTGGGAATTGTATAAGACTGTTGAATCATAGACCTGTACCTCTGAAACAAATAATACATTATATGTTAAAAAAAAAAAAAAAAGAAGAAGAAGAAGAAGATGATAGCAGGAAGGGGAAAATGAAGGGGGGAAATTGGAGGGGGAGACGAACCATGAGAGACTATGGACTCTGAGAAACAAACTGAGGGTTCTAGAGGGGAGGGGGGTGGGAGGATGGGTTAGCCTGGCAATGGGTATTAAAGAGGGCATATTCTGCATGGAGCACTGGGTGTTATACGCAAACAATGAATCATGGAACACTGCATCTAAAACTAATGATGTAATGTATGGGGATTAACATAACAATATTTTTTTAAGTAAATAAATAAATAAAATTTAAAATCATTTAAAAAATGAAAGAAAGAAAACAGAAGACACATCTTTCATTTGATATGCTTTTTAACTCCAAAGTCCAAGGAAAGGACCTCAAAAATTATATCAAATATTGGCCTCAGTTCATTTATTTTGTAGGAGAGCAGAATTGCCTCTTTTACAGAGGAGAATGGAGCCCTTTCCTCCTGGTTCACTGTGATATAATTGTCATCTCTATCTCCACTGCAATCAGGACAGGATTTACCAAGGTCAATTCAATGTGGTCCAACTATTACCAAGCTCAGTTGAACTCAATTCAACTGTTGCCAAGCTCAATACAACCCCACAACTCTTTATTAGCTACAAGGCACCACAAGGCACTATGAAGATTTCCAAAATGAGTAACACGTGGCCTCTTTGCTCAATCTGGAAAAGAAGCAAAAAAGATTAACTGTAGAACATTGTGGCAGTTTGGAAATGGTTAGATGGGAACACAGATGATAAATGCTAGAGCAAGGGTGAAACCATAAAAGAAGTTAAAAGGGTTGTTGGAGTTCAAAGGAGAATGGCTGTCCGTAAAGCTGAGAAAATGAGGTAGCCCTTGAGGAAAATTCCGCGGCTTCACTTTTGCTGTTTTCTCTACAAAGAGCCGCATAGAAATAGAAGTATGGGACACGTAACTAATGATGTACTGTATGGTGGCTAACTTAACGTAAAAAAAATAAAAGAAAAGTATGGGACAGGGCGCCTAGGTGGCTCAGTCGGTTAAGCGTCTGCCTTCAGCTCGGGTCATGATCCCAGGGTCCTGGGATCGTGTCCCGCATCGGTCTCCCTGCTCATCGGGGGGTCTGCTTCTCCCTCTCCCTCTGCCTGTCGCACCCCCTGCTTGTGCTCTCTCTCTTTTGCTCTCTCTCTCTCAAACAAATAAATAAAATCTTTCTTTTTTAAAGTATGGAACATGTTTGGTATTATGATAAATATGGATAGGATAATTTTGACAAACAAATAAGCAGGGTGTTGCTGGAATCCAGGAATTAAGAGGAGTTAAGGCTGAGATAAATACCAGAAAAGTAGATGGGAGTCAAAACACAAAGGCCCCCAAATCCCAAACTGCCCTCTTTGTATGTATTAAGCAGTCAGGAATCGTTGAAGCCTTCTGATCAAGCAAAGGAGATGCCTGGAATTATACCTTAGGAAGATAAATCTTGAAGCTCTGTGATATACGGATCAAAGACAGCTCCTACATTCTGTTCTATCGGCATTATGGTAGGAGAATGAGAGGCAGTGAGAGCTCTGAGAATATCTTCCTCTCTCTAGGCAATTAACTGCAACAGGTTGAGGAAAGGGCCAGGACTGGAACTTGATCTTCTTGCAGACTGAGCGCCAGACCTGCCATCTAGAGGATATACAACTCAGGGGCATGGGAGATAGTCCAGGCCAGCAAGTGCAAGGGCAACAGCCAGCCAGTTTATCTGATGATAGAGCCCACCCTAAACCTTCAGTGTCTGAGTTTAAGTTCTCACGGGGGCAGGGCCTGGGACAAGGGCTTATACCGGTAACTTGTTTGGGAAGTGTTCACTGGGCAACAGGAGTGAGGCAGAAGGAAAGTGAGAGAAAGAAAAGGGGAAGCCAATCGAAGGGTGTAGTAAAGAGGTCACTGATATGGCAACAGGGCTTGATTCCACCAGGATCTCCTTATGAAATGTAAAGAATGTCTCCAAGAATTGACCACCTGAAGGACTGGGGGCTGACGACTTATCCTCCAGCTTCTGCTCCCTTTTGGCAGAGAGCTAGGGGTAACATCTCTGTACTTTGGGCTGTCCTTGTACACAGGCTTTCACAAAGTAACCTCCATTGGTATTTGGCCAAACTGAACCTTCCATTCTCTTTCATGGAAGTTCCCAAGGCAGTTAACAAAGCCAGGCAACTGCATATCCTAATTACCATTGGATAATACAAATTCCAGAGCTACTGCTTGCTTCCCCGTCACCTGTGCCTCAGCCAACCCAGTGCTTGTGAGGCTACAGTTCACTAGACATCACCATCCCACTTACTACCAGCAAAGAGTTCCCTGTGAAGTTTGATAATGAGTGACCCAGCTCCTACATTCTTTCTTGTGGGTCTGCATTATGGTACTATTTCTGCTACCAACTATCTCTCAGTCTGGGTTCCCCTCAAAGCAGTACTGCTGACAAGACTTTTAGTGCAGTTGGTGTATTTCAGAAGTTATCCCAGGAATCATCAATGAGGAATTAGGAAACATGAGAAAAGAGTGAGTAAAAAGTTAATTTAAGGGTGCATTTTGAAGTCAGCTATGATTCTAATGGGACTCCTGAGAGATATCCAAAGTGTCTTTCTGAATTCTGTATCTGACAGAAAGGATGGATCATTTTTCCACAAGCTTCTGACTCCCATATTTTTGAGTTTGTCCCTAGAGGTATTATTTCCCTTGCACTCAGGCTTGTACAGAGCCAAGTGGGTTTCCATTGTTTTAGGAGTAGAAACTAGGTTGCACTCCCTTGAGATGGGACATTCTCACCAGGAGGTCAGTTGGTGCTCACAAAGGAATTGTTCTCTAGGGCTGCAGTTATCAGAAGTGGACTGAGATGTGACATGGGGTACCAAAGGCAACTGCCTGAATCTGTTTCTCTATCTCCCAGGATGTGTACCTTTTACAAGGTAGCTTGGGTACCATGATGGGTCCTCAACTTCTTCACAGAATGGTGTCTATTTATTCCCCCCAAGAGACGTTCCTTCCTCTCAGAATCAGCCTTATCATCTCCTGCTCCCAGGGGTTCAATCTTGACTGCTGCCCAAACTCATCTTGGATCTGATCTATATCAATAGGTATGGATGGCTTTTAAGAAGGAGAAAGTGACATGAGCTGGTACTTCAGAACAAATCCCCTGCTGTGCCCTCCCTGCTGACAATCACCGTTCCATCTCTGTTTTCAACTGTCTGTTTCAACAGGATATGTAGGCTGGCATAGCTTGGCCTCTGTAGACCAGTTGGGCCCCACTTGCTGGCTTTCCAGGGCCTCTCAAGGCAAGCTTGATTCTGCACCATTAGTTTCTCCTTTAGAAAGGAGAAATTTTCCTTTCTCCTAGATTCTCAAAGAATCTAGCCTCCCTCTAAGCCTCACCCCTAATGTTGTGAATTGCCAAAGGGAGATTTGTCTTTCGTTTTTTTGAAAGGATTTTCAGTTTTTCCCAAAACCTGGTGTGCCAAAAGGAGCATTAAGACAACTTGTCATACCACTCTTTTCTTTTTGTCTGGCCTGCATCTTTCTTAATGCACCATTTCTAATCTGCAAGATTATAGACCCAACTTCAAGATTGCTTTCTTCTATATCTAGATTTTGTAATCAGCCAATGCTACAGATGTAGCACAATGTTACACAGTTTCCTAGGGATCCCACATGGACCCCAGGGTGAAGTGTGGTAAATTTTGCACAATACAGGGGGAAAAAAACATGTGACTTTCTAAAAGTAATCTCATTCCCTGTATCTTCCTCTTGAGTTCTCCTTATGGCTGATATGGAAAACTTGATTTTTTTTTTTTTTTTTTCAGAAAAAGGTATCAGTCTCTCCCAGTTCAAAACTTCATCACATCCAGTCTTTCAAGGTTTCTTCCCATTATCCCTTCAATTTTCAGAATACACTAGGGCACGGAGCTCTCTTTAGAGTTCTATACGCAGGTTTTTACTAGGTTTTTACTGCAGGTTTTACTACTATTGCTAAGGCACCAAGACCTGGTGACTGGCTCTTTGTTACAGTCAAGCAGGGCTCTGATCTTCCAACCCATTTGAGCTTTCACTGTCATTGCCAGGCCTTTTGCCTGGTAGTCTTTTCTGTGGCTTTCTGTTACAAAGTCCCATTGACTTGTACTCTCGTTGACCCTTGCTTACTTCCCCAGGCTAGCAACCTCAGTTATCTTTCACACACACTCACCAAAGCACAAGACATCTGGATTTCCTCACTCTACCCATTCTGGAAGAATGGGAAACTGGCACAGCTGCCTCTGTCACTTCTACCCAACCATGCAGGTGATATATCAGGCACCTCCCTTGCCCACTGAAAAGCTAATCTGAAAGACATTGCAGTCTTTCCAGGGAAAAGAAGAACAAACATCATTCTCCTGGTTTTCCCACAGCCATCTCCTGGTGAGGTTTGCATATACCCTGTCCTGCCCCCACCCCTTCTCCCAAACCATGTTCAACCCAGCGTGGATAAATGGGGAAGGAAGACACTGGAATTTCACCCTTCATTCTTCTCTCCCTCTCCTGTTCTTCAGCAGCAGGTAGTAGTGAGCAGAGAGTAATTATTCTTCCTGTAAAGTATTGATTTAAAGTTATACCCTTTATCTCCCCACACTATAGATTGTAGTAAAACTATGCCCTGAAGTCCAAGATCTCTTCTAGATGTATAAACATGAGATTTGAGAATTTAGAAAACACTTTTCTCTCTCAAAAAAATCAAGCTTTCAAGAATATTACCACTGGAGTCTCAGGAAAAATAAAATATCTAATATGAAATTAGAAGTAAAATTGTATCCCCTTTGACCTAAGCCAGTGGTTCTTAACTTTGGCTGCACATTGAGTCAGTGGGGCAGCTTTTAAAAATACTGATGGTCAGGTCCTGTACCCCGGGGGTCCATTCTTCAAAAGCTTCTGGAATCAGGCCCAGTTAGAGGTATTTATTTGAAAACTTCCCCAGTGATTCTAATTTTTAGCCAGGATCGAGAATCACTGACCTTAGACTGTTCTGTGTCTTCTCTCTGAATGAGAGGATACCATTGAGTCCACTGTGGGGAGAAAACATGATTTGCTGGGAATGAATAAAAAGAATTCTAATATTTCATGATTAGCATCTGACTACAACTCTTGTACATTCCACAAAGCAGTTATCTGATCAGTGATTTCATGTTACCATCATAACAATTCTTTTACGTAGATACCATGCTGAGTACATGTAATTGAAGAATGAAAGTGGAATACAAAGACACTAAATAAGCAACGACTTTATCACTTAAATATTAGAGAAAAAAATGCCAATCCTGATTTTTTATATTAATAGTTATCATTTATGACATCACCGTTAATATGATTAAAAAGTTGGGGCACGGGAGTGGCTCAATCAGTTGAGTGTCCGACTCTTGGTTTGGGCCGATCATGATCACGGGTTCGTTCGTGAGATCAAACCGCCGCATTGGGCTCCACGCTCAGCAAAAAGTCTGCTTGAGACTCTCTCTACTTCTCCCCCCACCCCTCCCTGCCACTCTCTCTCTCTCTCTCTCTCTCTCAAATAAACAAATCTTTAAAAAGTTATTTTTCCTTTTATTAAAATTAAATTTTTAAATATTATAGAAATATATAACCTGAAAAATAAAGGTTCTCATAATCCCACCTCACAAAAATAGTCACTGCTAATGGATGGATGTACGCTCCTCCAAATGTGTCCTATTCATATGATAGCATATATCATGAAAGCATTATTTACCCAAGTGAGGTCATACTATATACAGCTTTGAAGCTTAACTTTTCACTTAAAAATATATCCTACACGTGTGCTGTGTGAGCGTGTGTGTGCATGTATGTGGTGTATCTCTTTTCTTAAAATGGCTTATGTATTTCAATGTTAAGAAACTAAACATTTGGGTTGTTTCCAATTTCATACTATGACAAACCATACTCTAATGAACATTCTTGTTATAATGAACATATCTTCGGACAATTTTGTAGGTGTTTTAATAAAATTGATTCTTGTGAGTAGAATTTCTGATTTGAATCCCATAGACATTTTCTACCTTATTAAAGTCTACCAAATTGCCCTCCAAATAAGTTGTGCCAATTTACAATTATTTCAACAATATATGGCAATGCTTGGTGTCCCCAACTTTGGCTACACTAGGTATTAATCAATCTTTTTTAATGTGCTGATCTGACAAGTGAAAGTAAATGCCATTGTTAACTTAATTTGCATTTGTTTGCTTATTGAGATGGAGCATCTTTTTACACGTGGCCAAAAGCCATGTGCAGTTCCTCCCCTGTGAACTACCTGTCTGTGTGTCTTACTCATTTTTTCCTAAGATCAACCAATTTCTCTCTTTTTTTTAATTTGTAAAAAGTCTATGAGTACTATAGAAATTAACTATCTGGCTATCATATATATTATGAAATATGGCATTATTTATGGCTTTGAGTTTTGTCTGGGGTAATGTTGGTGAGTGTATGTATTTCTTTTTTATAAATTAGAAGTTTTTATTTTTTTAATTACCATGCTTAACTGTCTTTTCCTATGTTAATTTTTTATTTTATGTCGTCCCAAGAAAGGGATTCCCTTCCGCAACATTATAAACATACTCAGTTATGTTTCCTTCTCATATTTTTATTTTTATTTTACTACATTTAAGTCTTTTATCCACCTAAACTGCAGTGTAAGCAATAAGAAAGGGATCCAGCTTTACATTTTTCTGAATGACTAGTCATTTCTGCCCATGCTATTTATTTAATAACCTGGTCTTTTCCCACTAATTTGAAATGTAACTTTATTAAGTACTAAGGAATAGAAAGCTAATAGATAGGTAGATAGATAGGTAGATGATAGATAGAAGATAGATAGATAGTTTTCCACATACATATTCTCCTAATTTCTAAAGATTCATACTATGTTTTGATATCTGGTAAAAGTACTCTAACCTCTCATCCCACTTAACTTTAATAAATTTTTTTTCATTGGACATTAAAGATGTTTCCCTGTGTTACTTTTTTCAACTGATTTTTGAAATAATTTTTATCATATTTAAAAATAAAACAACCAGTTAGGATTATATTTTAAACTATCCCTTTTCCAGGAGTGCCTGGGTGGCTCAGTCTGTTAAGCATCTACCTTCGACTCAGGTCATGATCCTCGAGTCCTCGGATCGGGCCCAACATCGAGCTCCCTGCTCAACAGGGAGTCTGCTTCTCCTTCTCCCTTTCTCTCTGCTCCTCCCCCACTTGTGCTGTGTCTCTCTCTCTCTCTCTCTCTCTCTCTCTCTTCTGCTCTCTCTCTCACTCTTTCTCTCTCATTCTCTCTCAAATAAATAAATAATAAAAATAAATAAATAAATAAAAAATAAATAAACTATCCCTTTTCCCAATCCCTGCTGCATCCTGGATATATAGAATCCTAATTCTTTCCCCTGCTTATAATCACTCCTAGACTTTCCAGTTCTCAGCTGCCAAAGTGAGTTTTCTAGTGCCCCAATTTACTCATTTCTATTTGCTGCTGAATATCTATCAGTGACTTTCTATTCATTTTATGATATAATCCAAAAATTTCAATGTGACATACAGGATCTCTGTCTACTCCTTTATACTGACTTTGTATCATTTCTTATCTCTCTCAACACCCTCCCTCCAGTCATTATAAAACTGGGCTCACATTCACTCTTTCTTGCTCAGACATCATCTCCCATAGGACACTTCCTTTAAATCTCTGCTCCGTTCTACGTGAGGTGCCCTTCCTTCATCAGAACTCCCATTACTAGACTATCATGATAGACGAGACTATATTAAAATTGCTTTTCCATTTGAATCTCTTTTCTACTAAACAAGAAGCTCCTTCAGGATGCTATCTTTTCTTTATTCCCAGAACTCTCCATAGTATCTATTACATAACAGACCTTTAATTCATGTTGCTAAACGAATAAATCTAAAGTCATACAAGCTTGGGTTAATTTTTTTTTTAAAGATTTTATTTATTTATTTGACAGAGAGAGAGACACAGCGAGAGAGGGAACACAAGCAGCGGGAGTGGGAGAGGGAGAAGCAGACCTCCTGCGGAGCAGGGAGCCCGATGCAGGGCTCGATCCCAGGACCTGGAATCATGACCTGAGCCGAAGGCAGACGCTTAACGACTGAGCCACCCAGGCGCCCCGCTTGGGTTAATTTTATACCAATCAGCTGGCCAAATAGATTCCACTGTCTTAATTGGGTGCAGGTAGTTTTTCTAGGAAGTGATCCCAGGAAGCACTACAGGCCTGGATAAAATAAGACAGAGAGAAAGGGGAAATGCCAATAAAGGGGTGTGTTGATAAGCTAGGGTCAACAGGGCCATAATCCAGCTTGGGACCTTTTGAGAAACTACAAGTCATTTTGGAACTATCCTTCAGGAGAATGGAAAATCTAGAGCATTTATCCACTGACTTCAGTCCAAGAGTGGTCCCCAGAGGTTTTAACTTACGCCACACTTCCAGGTTGCACCTGTGTGTAGCCAAGGGCGAGCGCATGGTACCAAAGACCCAGGGTATAGAACCCAAGAGGCACAGGCACTCTAGTGGGAATCAGTCAGCATCCAGGTGAACGCAGAAGAAGGCCAGGGGGATGGGGTGGGCATCGATGGCATCTGCTACAGTAGCTGATGCTATAACCTCTGCCCCACCTCCAAACTGAACGTGTATCAACTAATATCAGACATGAACTGTTTGAAGATTCTTGATGCACAGTAAGGATGATTTCTATTTCCTTCAAAATGCTCAAGGCTCATAGACACAAATGCTATTTGATTCAGTCTCATGGTGGACCAAAAAACCCTCCAAAGGGAAGCTGCGTTATTATTCATTACCAAAGGGAAGCTGCGTTATTATTCATTACCAAATCACTTTCTCATTGTAGGACATACATTTGCCCAGGCCTGTGGGACAATAAAACTTTTTATTATGATTATGTCTGTTCCAACATCCTTTCCCTGTACAGCTTCATAGAATTGGCTTCAACATGTCATTAAGTAGCCATGGATATCCATTACGATGCTCAACATATTTTGGTTCACTTTTATAGTATTATCAGTGATTTGAGGTCACTTTTGGACTTCATTGCTTTTTTAAAAGAGAATGAGTAGTAAACTTCACTTTATTCAGCGACTGCTGCATGCAGAACTCCCTATTAACCTCAGTGGTTGTATGTGGGATAAGTGTTATGCAGTCTAATAAAACTTACTGCTTACTGCATAGAGTACAGAAATGCTTGTATTTGGGGCGCCTGGGTGGCCAGTCGTTAAGCATCTGCCTTCGGCTCAGGTCATGATCCCAGGGTCCTGGGATCGAGCCCCGCATAGGGCTCCCTGTTCCGCGGGAAGCCTGCTTCTCCCTCTCCCACACCCTCTGCTTGTGTTCCCTCTCTCGCTGTGTCTCTCTCTGTCAAATAAATAAATAAAATCTTTAAAAAAAAAAAAGAAATGCTTATATTTTACAAAAATTGGCTATATACCTGTTCGATGGATGCAGTTAATCTGAATTTAAAAATTTGAAATAAATGAGTTTTGATAGAAATATTGAAAGATATAACCAAACATGGACTGGTGTTCAAAGATGACATTCAAGTATTTTAAAAATACAGTGTTCATGGATTGGTAGGGAACCCTCCAAAAATACTAAGTCAGAAGTGTGCAGATGTAAATCAGTCTGTGGAGCAAGCTGAGGAGCATCCTTCCCTCTTGGCCCCCGTGTCCTCTGCCTAGAATATTTTTGATCCCTTCTTTAATAACTCCTGCTTGCCTTTTAGATTAGCTCAAGTCTCATCTCCTATATTAGTTTCCTATGACTCCTTGACAATTTACCACAAACTTCTTGAATTAAAACAGCACTTTATTATCTTATGGTTTTGGAGGTCAAAGTCAAACATGGGTTTCACTGAGCCAAAATCAAGGTGTCAGCAGGGCTGCATTCTTTCCGGAGGGTCTAGCAAAGATCCCATTTTCTAGCCTTTTCCAGCTTCTAGAAGCTATATATAGATATATAGAGAGATATCTATATATATAGATATATATATAGATATCTCCTTGGTCAGGGCCCCCCCCTTAGTTTCCTCCTGTGTAAAGGAGAAGTGTATTCTCAGGTGGGTAAGAGAACAAACGAAAGGGCAAGATTCCTCATCCCAAACCTCTTGTTCTAACCTACTCCTGAGAAGCAGCACCGACTTCTCAGTTTCCTTACCGATAACATGGAAATAATCACAGCATTTAGCACACTCGCTTCTCATGAGTATTCATGAACAGACAAATGAAAATTCACTGACAGTGATTGGCACATACTATTCACTCTAAACTGTTAGTTGTTACTATTTCCCCCTGGTGAGATTATTGTGAGGATTTAGGAAACAGTTGATAAAGCCACAGCACGATGCCTGGCACACAGCCAGTTCTCAGCACATTCTATTCTTTGATTTATCACCATCATCTGTATTAAATACAACAGGTTAAAGATGTCAAATTCAGTGAAGAAAATGCGTTTCAAAGGTAGGAGTTTGGTGACATGCATTCAACTCTGTGCTAACAATCTGCCTTATTTCAGGCTCTGTTATTAATAGCCTCAGGACCGTCACAGGGTTAGAAGATACGAAAGGTCAATAAAGTTGTGATGGATGGATTCCATCAGTTTCCATGATGAAATAACAGTAGTAATAACTATAGGCTTTAAAATATTACAAAACATTTCCAAATATATTATCTCATAGGGCCTTGATGTGACTTCATGTGATTCCCAGGCAATATCTAGCAGTCTAATGGCTATTTGATTATTTAGGCTTCCCAGGTTATTATCATCCTTGTCACATAATAGCCTTTACATCCTTTGTATTATAGAATATTCAGATGTTACCCATTGTTTCCAAGGCAAATGGAGCCATTCCACTCAAATGTTTACAGTAAATAGAACAGAAACTTGTGGAATCATCTTCCTCTCTCATAAATGAAGCAACAGCAAAGTGGTACAGCATCTCAGCTGTTCCAAGTTCCTCAAATAAGTTTTACTTTTGCAAAACGAACCCTCTAACTTCCTATATGCTGTGAGCTGCGTTACGAGCAACATGACAGCCGGCAGCCACGTTTGTTGTAATTTTTTAAATATGTGGAAAAAAAGCAAGATATCGACCATGTATTACCTTAACCAAGATGCCAAATTATCTAACTTGTTTCTCCAGGCAAGCAGTCCAACAACAGGGACAGCTCCCAGGAGCCAGTCAAGATTGTCTGTCTGTCCATCTACTCAGGACATCTGCAGGTAAGTGCTCAGCAAATGATCCTATTTAATCTTGTTTAGACCAATGTTTTGTAGTCTTCTTTTATATTATGAGACTGTGTGGCTCTTGCCTCTGCCTTACATTGTCCATGGACAATTTATACTGGCTTAATTTTTCCCCCTTTAGTGCTTTTTCTTCATTTGATCTTTATTTACCAACTTCTGGTCCATGCTATCATTTTCATCATTCTCTCTCTCTGTTTTCCTGTGGCTCTCCTCTCCATTCCCATCTCCCATCCTTTGCCTGCTGCTTTGTCTAGATCTGCCATCTTGCATGACATGTCAGAAGATGCATTTGAGCAATGCACCCCTGTCATGGTGCTGAGCCCTGCTAGGAAAGAGTCTGGTAAGAAATCAGTAAAACAGAGGCCTAGGAGGAGGAGGAGGGCCTCTGAGAGATATGAGCCTGCAGAAGAACAAATAAAAGGGAGAAGAAATGATTTTCACCTCCAAATCACAAGCCCCAGATGGAGCGAGCTTTATGCAGACTCTTCAGATTCATCTTCCACAGATGAGACTCACTGGATTCAGGCAAAGAGAAGAGCCCAAGTTAAATTCCGACTGTCACGAAGAAGAAGGAGAAATGGCAATAAGCCATGCGGAAACGTGGATGGGCCTTCTGCTCCTCATGGAATGGATCTGGTAGATGTGGAATCCAAAGGGAAAAAGCAACAAGAGCTGACTGAATGTGCAAGTTGCTCTTTAAATCTCTGCAGAGGAAAGGGCATAAGGTGCCAAGAATGCAGTCTTTCCCTGCCACAAGGATCCTTTGAGATTAAGAGATCCTCAAGGGAGCACGAGGAGAGCAAAGGCAGGTACCACCACAGGGATCTGCAGCTCTTGCATCGTCTTGGGCAATATGAAACCGTCCAGAAAAGACTTTCAGAAGCCGACTGCAGCACTGATATATTGGCAGTAGCCGAAGGTGGCAAGTATGTGGACGCTGCCACGTTCCAGGTGAATAACTCTGTGCAGAAGCCTCCTGCCACCTACCATGACGGGTCTGATAATTTAAAAATGTGCAGGTCAGTCACTGTAGAGAAAGACTTGATGCCATCCACATGCATTTCTTCCCACTGTGAGTTAGGCGTGTGTTTGACCTCTCCCCTCAAAACATAACATGTATTCATACTGTTATTTGTCTGATTGTATATAAGGTGATAAAACAAGAAAAGGCAGCTGTGGGAATGGGAAGAAATAATAGGGAAGCATCCATGGGTTTGAAAGCTGTTCCAGAATAGAATTAGATGTCCCCTTTACTCTTCCCTCAATTGGATAGTGAGTTATCCTGGTAAATGTACTGACAAGCCAGTTGGGTCTGGTACCCATTCAAGTTAAGACAAGACCAGTGGAGGAAAGATGAGTGAGAGTGTATGAAACCCTAGATCCTTTAATGCAAATTCGGTGAACTGTTAGCATCCTGACAGAAAGATATTCAAGGCTTGGGTTTTTTTAAGGTCAGATTTTTTTTTTTTTTAATCAGAAAAATCTCTGCAGTTGGTGCTAATTTGTTCTCCAGTTGTCTGACTCAGCAGGGTATTTCAAGACTGAAAGGCCACAGAAACAGGTCATGGACATATCAGTGGGATTGCTGGAGCCTTCAGGGAAGAGAACACATCAACTTTAGTGATAATCATGTACTGAAAGGTTTCAACATGTAGATATTTCATAGCTATGAGACTCCTTTCTTGCCATTTTTTCCCCAACCGTATACATTTTCAAAATAACTTAAAGTGAATAAGAATTATAGGAATATCCATGCTAGTATGCACAAGTCAGATCATTTTAAACAAAACAGATAGTTTTATGTGTTCATGTTATCCCCTAGTCATTTAAGTTGGTTAAGTTTTGTTGTTTTGTTGCATAATGCTTGGTTGTTTGGGCTTGTTTTATGAAAGTTAAAGTTACTTTATAAAACATGTATGTGTGCCTCCTGCCAATAACGTGACCCCGAGAATGTTGCCAGTATCCATTCAAGACAGGACAAGGAGGTTTGAGGCCTGGATGTAAATAATAATAGTTTATTTCTCAGAATGTTTTATAAGATTTTCATAAAATGCTCATTGATTTATTCATTCAAGCACCTGTTATGCATCAATTCTCGGCATTGGAAATGTTACAGTGCCTGAGATTTATATAGTCTCTGACATCTTAGAGCTTACTGTCTAAGGGGGAACGGAGAAACAAAAGAAACTATTTCACAGTTGATGTACAATTACAATTGTGATAAGGACTATGAAAGCCCACAAGAAGGAAGCTTCACCTACTCAGGGAGATCAGAGAACTCTCTTAAAAGAGTCAGCCAAGCTGACTGAGGCTCGAGAATGACAGGCATTGATCAAGGAAAGAAACGGGAGGACCATTCAGGCAGAAAGGGCCACTACACCAAGCCAGGAGGAGGGAAGGAGTTTGGCAATCCAGGGGACTGAAAGTGGGCTGCTGTGGCCAGGGTGTGATGAATGTGGGGAGCAGGTAGTGGAGATGGTGGGGAGAGGTGGAGAGAGCCAGGTACAACATGCTCAGACATCTCAAAGAAGTGACGCCATTTGAATTATATGGTAATGTAAGTTTCTTGTAATCTTTGGAATATGATTTAAGTGTGACTTTGCTAAAATGTTGGGGTATGGGATAAAACAGTATTTCCAGTCTCAACCAAGAACTCCCCACTTACAGCCATCTGTTGTCATTCCCCGAATCTACTTCCAACATAATTTAATGAAAGAAGCTAGTTGTGAGTTTAATAGTGATTGGAGAAAAAAAGTAATGCTTGCAGTTAAAGTCATAGTGGCTGATTCTCCTAACTTAAAAGCACTGCTCTGGAAGAACATTTTCAAAGACAGGATATTTAACTTAGACTTCTATTAATGAAAGGGAGATCAATGGACCTATTCTTATTATTTCTTGCTGTGGGTTGTCATCAAAATACACCCACTAAGCAAATACAGGGACTGTGTATTATACTGGACGCTGAGGGCAAAAAGCAACAAAAGACTTGATTCTTCCTGTTAAGTGGCCTGTTATCTAGTGGGAGAAATTGAACACACATCCGAAAAGATACAAATTCAAGATAGTACAGGGTGAATTAAAACAAAACAAAAGGAATACTGCAGAAATTTGAAGACAGAAAAACTTCTGAGAGCTGGAACAATCTGGAAACCCCATTAAGAGGTAGGATTGGGACCAAGAAAAGTAGAATTAAATTGTCAGAGATGCATGCTGGGCATTCCAGGCACCCAGGGCAGGGAACACCATGAGCCCAGACAGAGATGAGGGAATGACACTCTGCACTGAAGAATTTTGTGTGAACTTCTATGACTGGGTTGGAAAGTTTACATAGATAACAACTAAAAAAAAAAAAATTTTTTTTAAAGACTTTGTAGAGAAAACATGCATATCTTTCCAAAGAAGATATGTGTTCTCTACATCTTTGTTTTCAAACTGGCTCAATGAGCCTTTGGGTACCAAAGAGGCTGCCTCAGAAGCTGAGAACAGATCAGGGGGATCGTGCTCCCCTTAGCCCATCTTCAGTCACAGAAGTTGCATGTTTATCTCTTGTATATAATGGGGTTCGACATTATCCCTTTAGGAAAAAAAGATTTTGCTGCAAAAAATAATACAGAGCATCCTTTGCTCAATAAAATAGGCCTGATGGAGAATAACATATACATTCACCACGTCCCTGGGGGTGTATTGGGAAAGGAACCTAGATTTAGGAGCACAAGTTGCAGTAAGTTAGAATGTATCCTGCTTTGAGGTAAGTAGGATTAGGAAGATAAAGGGTAATGAAAGGGAGGAACACATGGTATGCTGTCATTCCATCCAGTGATTGGAAACAATCCTGGTGCTTGGAATTGGTGAGAGCGTAAGACAAAGGAGTCAGGGGTGACTCCACACCTTGGAACTTGGGAGACAGGAAATGCTGCTCTTACTGACAAAGGCAGAAGAGGTCAGAGGGAGGCGGATTGGGAAATACGTGATGAGCTCCATCGTAGGCAGGCTCTTTGTGGTTGCAGTGATATTGCAGGGTCAGCTGTCCAGCACACAATCTGAGACATGTCCCTGAGGGGCACGAGAGCAGTCACAGCTGGTTCTGTAGAATTGTTCAAGCATTAGTGAACTGTACACAGATCGCCACGAAACAATTGCATATCTGCAATTGTTATTAACATGACATATTAGCACGGGGCAATGGCACAAAGACGCTAATAATGAAAATCTTCTCAAGGCCAGGGAGGACATATAAATTTGGGTGTCATTCTCAGGCAGGTAACTGTGATGACTGGGAAGTGAATGAAATCTCTGAATGAAATCGTATGCAGGAAAAAGGCCTCCAGGTGGACACAGCCTGAGCACCAGGGTCCCCTGTGCAAGGGAGAGAGGCAGCAATTGCCTATGAACTTGCACTCCCGCTGCTTCAGACATGCATGGGCAGAACCAGCCTCGGTCATAACCACAAAGCAGAAAAAGCTCCTAAGCCCTTCCTCCTTTTCTGTTCCTGGCATTGGGCCCCTGCCTGGGCACCCTACACTCTTTCCCACTCTCCTCAAAGCCTTATTCAGAGAAAGTTTCTCTACTAGCCAATTACAGCTTACAGGGAATTTAAGTCATCATGCTGTTACACCCATAGCTGTGTAGTGGGAAAGGCTTTGTCTTTTTTTTTTTTTTTTTAAGATTTTATTCATTTGTTTGACAGAGAGAGACATAGCAGGAGAGGGAACACAAGCAGGGGGAGTGGGGGAGGGAGAAGCAGGCTTTCCGCTGAGCAGGGAGCCCGATGCGGGGTTCGATCCCAGGACCCTGGGATCATGACCTGAGCCGAGGCAGACGCTTAAGGACTGAGCCACTCAGGCGCCCTGACTTTGCCTTTTTCATAGGAAAAAAGTATTTAAAATATGGATTATATCGTATTAGCCCATGCTCGAGGCTTTTCAGTGGCCTCTTCGTTGCCCTTGGTGGCAAGTTCAAAATCTTTACTATGATTTACAAGTCCCTGCATGATCTGTCTATCAGATCTGCCTCTCTGGCTTCAACACCCATGACTAATGAAGACCTGTTGGTGTCTTCAGTTCCCTGAGAGTGCCTAGGCTTGTCCCTTTCAGGGCCTAGAATGCCTTCACATTACCTTCTCTGCCCTTCATCAGACTAACTCCTAGTCATTCTTTTTTGCTTGAAATGTAATTTCTTTAGGGACACCTTCAAGATGCTCAACACTCAAGTCTCCTGGGAATCCCTTCCATAACATAATTTTTAATTGCTACATGTGGGTATTGTGGTGGTTGACTGAGCTTTGTTCCAGTGTCCACTGTGCCTGGACCAGTGCCTGGCAGATAGAATATATTCAACATACAATTTTTGAGTGAATAGATTTAGGGAAAATGAATTTTTCTAAGGGAATTATTCTAACAAGGTGGAATGGTAGCACTATGTGGTAGATTACCTCACCTGCTATGGAACCAACATATAAAGCATACTCTACACCAGCAGTGCTTAAACCTTAGTGGACATTAGCACAGACCACAAGTCTTGTTAAAATACGGATTGTTGGGGGCTCCTGGGTGGCTCAGTCGGTTGGGCGTCTGCCTTCGGCTCAGGTCATGATCCCAGGGTTCTGGGATCAAGCCTCATATCGGGTTCCCTGCTCAGCTGGGAGTTTGCTTCTCCCTCTCCCTCTGCCCCTCCCCACCCCCCCGCCCCCGCACGCAAGCTCGTGCTCTCTCTCTCTCTAAAATAAATAAATGAGTAAATAAATAAGAAAAGATGAGTTTGGGAAGCATAATTACAGTTTTCTGTCATATTCTATTGAATGCTGACACAAAGCAAAGTTAGGTTACCTTCTTGTAGTTCACCCTGTTGTACCGGTAAGTGCTGGTCATCTTACTAAAACCATAGACTGACAAAGCCCCAACTTTACCAGGAACTCAGATGTCATGGTTTGCCTATTGTGTCTCTGCAAACCCACTTCCTCATCGCAACAACCCCCATTTTTATCCATGAGCTCACAAATACCCGGAATTTCTAGTTTTTGACTCTTTTTCTCCTGCACTGGTTATACCCAGTCTCTAACCAAGTCCTATCTTTTGTTCCTCCAGATACTGCTTTTGGTCTGTGCTCTCTTTCTCATTGTTACTGTCCCATTTTGATCCTTCTTTATACTTCTGTTCTTTCTCCACATCCACCCTTTAGCTTACTACGTCTTTTGGTCAGGACTCTTTCTACCAGGGTAAAACTGACTGAAACCAATTCAAATGAGTTTAAACAAGAAAGGGATGTATTAGCCACAGACATAGGAAATCCAGGTATACAGATGGCTTCAGAGACTGCAGAGATTCAAACAATGTGGTTCTCCTTCTCTGTGTGTTCTCGTTTTCTTCAACTGCAGGCAAGCTTCCTCTGTACAGTAGAGGGAAGAGACGGTGTGGGCAGAGATAGCTTTAGGCTTACATTTTACCAGCCATGACTTAACAGAAAAGAGAAATGTTCTCTTCAAGCAGTTACACATGCAATCCTAGGGATGGAATAGAATTAGCCTGCCCTAGGTCACATCCTTGGGCTAACCACGGTCACCAGTGGCATTGGGCAGACCAAGTCCTTGGGAAGGAAGGTTGGATTTAAAATGTGACTTTGGCAACCTCTCCAGGACCTTATGAATTGGGGAAAAGACATTTCAGTAAAAAAAAAATAATAACATTAGTACCAGAAAAAGTGGGACAAGAATTCTAAGCAAGAAAAAACAAACAAAACAGTAGCACTCAACTACCATCCAATGCGACTCTCCCTCTTCCCAGTGTTTTTCCCTTCCTCTCCAAATGCCCACATTTAGGTATGTTTCAACACTCATCTCATTTTTATCCTCTCCATAAAGCTTTCCCAAACTACCCTGGTCCACAGTGATCTTTCCTTTCTTCGGATTCCCATAACCTTTTGTAGCTGGGAGCAATTACTTAGAATTCACTTAATTTCCAGCAGCTTCACGTGTTAGTTCTCTGTTTCCTATAGACTAAGATCCTTGAAGTAGGAATTATATCTTATCCCTCTTTTGTGCTCTCTATAGTACTCAGAATACAGCAATTGCCAAAAAGAATTCTTGGAATGGCTTCAAAATTAGAGAATGCTAAAAGAGGAGATGCAAAAGTCATGGGGAACAATGGGAATTGGGTGGTACAGGGTAAAACAAATAAGATATATTTAATTCCATCAATGGCTTATTTAAAAGAGGAAGAGCCCAAAAGTAAATAACTTCTGATAATGTTCTAGTCTAGCTTGGGTTGGATGGTGAGTTTGAAGGTATACTTTATATAGTTTTGCTATAGCCTTCATTATGCATATTCTCATTTTTTTCATTAAGAAAAGTTTTTGAGGAAAATGAGAAAATGGTAAAAATTGTCTATTTTTTGACTTAATTCTTTTTTTTATTATGTTATGTTAATCCCCATACATTACATCATTAGTTTTTGATGCAGTGTTCTATGATTCATTGTTTGCATATAACACCCAGTGTTCCATGCAGAACGTGCATGGAACACTGGGTGTTATATGCAAACAATACCCATCTTTAATACCCATCACCACGCTAACCCATCCTCCCACCCCAGATCCCTCAGTTTGTTTCTCAGAGTCCATTATCTCTCATGGCTCGTCTCCCTTTCTGATTCCCCCCCTTCATTCTTCCCCTCCTGCTATCTTCTTCTTCTTCTTCTTTTTTTTTTTTCACATATAATGTATTACTTGTTTCAGAGGTACAGATCTGTGATTCAACATCTTGCACACTTCACAGTGCTCACCATAGCAATACCCTCCCCAATGTCTATCACCCAGTCACCCCATCCCTCCCACCCCCCACCACTCCAGCAACCCTCCGTTTGTTTCCCGAGATTAAGAATTCCTCAGATCAATGAGGTCATATGATACATGTCTTTCTCTGATTGACTTATTTCGCTCAGCATAACACCCTCCAGTTCCATCCACGTCATTGTAAATGGCAAGATTTCATTCCTTTTGATGGCTGCATAATATTCCATTGTATATATATATACCACTTCTTCTTTATCCATTCATCTATCGATGGACATCTTGGCTCTTTCCACAGTTTGGCTATTGTGGACATTGCTGCTATAAACATCAGGGTGCACGTACCCCTTCGGATGCCTACATTTGTATCTTTGGGGTAAATACCCAGTAGTGCAATTGCTGGGTCGTATGGTAGCTCTATTTTCAACTCTTTGAGGAACCTCCATACTGTTTTCCAGAGTGGCTGCACCAGCTTGCATTCCCACCAACAGTGTGGGAGGGTTCCCCTTTCTCCACAGCCCCGCCAACATCTGTCGTTTCCTGACTTGTTAATTTTAGCCATTCTGACTGGTGTGAGGTGATATCTCATTGAGGTTTTGATTTGGATTTCCCTGATGCCGAGCAATGTTGAGCACTTTTTCATGTGTCTGTTGGCCATTTGGATGTCTTCTTTGGGAAAATGTCTGTTCATGTCTTCTGCCCATTTCTTGATTGGATCATTTGTTCTTTGGGTGTTGAGTTTCAGAAGTTCTTTATAGATTTTGGATACTAGCCCTTTATCTGATATGTCATTTGCAAATATCTTCTCCCATTCTGTCCGTTGTCTTTTGGTTTTGTTGACTGTTTCTTTTGCTGTGCAAAAGCTTTTGATCTTGATGAAGTCCCAATAGTTCATTTTTGCCCTTGCTTCCCTTGCCTTTGGCCATATTTCTAGGAAGAAGTTGCTGCTGCTGAGGTCAAAGAGGTTGCTGCCTGTGTTCTCCTTTAGGATGTTTATGGACTCCTGTCTCACATTGAGGTCTTTCAACCATTTGAGTCTATTTTTGTGTGTGGTGTAAGGAAATGGACCAGTTTCATTCTTTTGCATTTGGCTGTCCAATTTTGCCAACACCATTTGTTGAAGAGACTGTCTTTTTTCCATTGGACATTCTTCCTGCTTTGTCGAAGATTAGTTGAACATAGAGTTGAGTGTCCATTTCTGGGCTCTCTATTCTGTTCCATTGGTCTATGTGTCTCTTTTTGTGCCAGTACCATGCTGTCTTGATGATGACAGCTTTGTAATAGAGCTTGAAGTCCGGAATTGTGATGCCGCCAGCTTTGCTTTTCTTTTTCAACATTCCTCTGGCTATTTGGGGTCTTTTCTGGTTCCATACAAATTTTAGGATTATCTGTTCCATTTCTTTGAAAAAAGTGGATGGTATTTTGATGGGGATTGCATTGAATGTGTAGATTGCTCTAGGTAGCATTGACATCTTCCCAATATTTGTTCTTCCAATCCATGAGCATGGAACATTTTTCCATTTGTTTGTGTCTTCCTCAATTTCTTTCATGAGTATTTTATAGTTTTCTGAGTACAGATCCTTTGCCTCTTTGGTTAGACTTATGCCTCGGTATCTTATGGTTTTGGGTGCAGTTGTAAATGGGATTGACTCCTTAATTTCTCTTTCTTTTGTCTTGTTGTTGGTGTATAGGAATGCCACTGATTTCTGTGTATTGATTTTATATCCTGCCACTTTACTGAATTCCTGTATGAGTTCTAGCACTTTTGGGGTGGAGTCTTTTAGGTTTTCCACATAAAGTATCATATCATCTGCAAAGCATGAGAGTTTGACTTCTTCTTTGCCAATTTGGATGCCTTTGATTTCTTTTTGTTGTCTGATTGCTGTGGCTAGGACTTCTAATACTATGTTGAATAGCAGTGGTGATAGTGGACATCCCTGCCGTGTTCCTGACCTTAGGGGGAAAGGTCTCAGTTTTTCACCATTGAGAATGATATTCGCTGTGGGTTTATCATAGATGCCTTTTATGATATTGAGGTATGTACTGTCTATCCCTATACTCTGAAGAGTTTTGATCAAGAAAGGATGCTGTACTTTGTCAAATGCTTTTTCTGCATCTATTGAGAGGATCATATGGTTCTTCTCCTTTCTTTTATTAATGTATTGTATCACGTTGATTGATTTGCAGATGTTGAACCAACCTTGCAGCCCAGGGATAAATCCCACTTGGTCGTGGTGAATAATGACTTGTTTAATTCTTATAGTTTACAATAACATTACACCAAGTGTGGGAAAATGGAAAGAGAACATTTCTAAAACTCAAAATATTCATAGCATAAAACTACATTCCAAGGGCAACACAATCATGCTTTTTGACAAATCACTAGCATTTGTAAGATTGATTCAGATAATTTTTTAATAATAGGCCTGAGATCCTAAGAGAATTATGCTTAAAATAGACCCTTCTTATCCCTGTCATCATATCTGTGTACTCATTTATTCATTCATTCACACAGTTAACAACTATTTGTTGGGAATTTTAATCTGTATCAAGGAGTGTTCTAGAAGCTGGAAATACAATGAAAAATATATTAATGGTCCCATCGCTCATTAACTTATATTCCAGTTAGTAAAACAAATAATTTAAACAGGCAAATGTAAAAAAAAAAAAAAAAATCCATGAATGAAGATAAAGTAACACATTGCATCTAATAGAAAAAAACAGATTTCCCTGAGAAATCAACAATAAAGAAGAAATCCAAATGAGAGTAAGTTAAGCAGAGAGAAGGGATAACCTGTTCCAGGAAAAGGTATGGCGTATATGAACACCCAGAGATGCATGAGATCAGGCATAAAAGGACGTCATTGTGGCCTTGCAGCAAGTAGTAGGAGGGGAACGGTAGTCAACCATGGAATTCTTTATCAACCACAGTTAGGAGTTTAGACTGTGTTTTAATGCCAAGGGTAAATTTCTATGGACTTTTAAGGAAAAAGAACGACACTGTCACCTTAGTGTTCTGGAAGACCACTCAAGCTTCTTTTGGAAAACAGACCGGAGAAGGCAAGACTGAAGGGAAAGGAAACCAATTAGAAAGACACAGATGTGTCCCAGGGAAGAGCTGATGGTGGATGTGAGAATAAAAAGAACTAGATGGAGGGGCGCCTCCGTCGCTCATTCCGTTAAGCTTCCAACTCTTGGTTTCGGCTCAGGTCATGATTTCATGGATCATGTGATCGAGCCCCACCATGGGGCTCCACGCTCATCAGGGAATCTGCCTGAAGTTTCTCTCCCTCTATCCCATTCCTGGCTCACGGGCATGAGCACCTCTCTCGTTCTCTTAAATAAATAAATAAATCTTTAAAAAAATAGTTAAAAAAAGAGAAGTAGACAGGTTTTTTAAGTATTATGAAAGTAAATCAAACAGTATTTGATGATAACTTACATATGTATCTGATCTCAAGTTTCTGATTTAGAGATCGGTAGATTATAGTATCCTTTACTATTGAGAGAACATACTGCTTGAGAGACAGATTTAGAAGGAGGAGATGAGTTCAGTTTTATACATAATAGTTTGAGGCACAAGACAACTATCCAAAGAGAGATATCCAGAAGAGTTCAGAAGAGGCATTTGCAACTTTACATGAAGATTAGGAAGTCTTGGGCATGTAAGTGGTGATTGTCAAGATCTCCAATGGAAAATCTGTAAACAGAGCAGATGAGGACATGAAAAACCCTGGGGAATAGCAGCATTTAACGGCCTGAAAGAAGAGAAGAGGCCAGCAGAGAGAAGAAAGGGAATGGCCAACGAGACAAATGAAAACACAGGACTGTATGAAGGAGAGAGAGAAGGTAACAAATAGAGGAAGAGATGAATTCAGAGAGTCTCTGAGCTCAGAGAGAGAAAGAGAAGTTGATGATGAAGAAAACTGATCAGAATGTTTTTTTCTTAAGGTCCCACAGAAAAGGTAAGAAAGGATGGGACCCAAAGCCCAAAATAAAAGGATTGCCATGGCAAGGAAAATAAGTATGATTTTCTTTGCAATAGAAGTAAAAGAGGAAATGACAGATGCGGGGACAAATGTAGATCTACAGATTATAAACAGATATTTTATATACAGATACAGATATTTTATATACAAATACAGATATTTCTTTTTGATGGCCTTATATTTGATGGCCTTGTATATATTTACTTTACATACAGATACAGATATTTTATATACAGATACAGATATTTTATATACAAATACAGATATTTATTTATTTTTTATTTTTTATTATTATTTATTTTTTTTTTATTTTTATTCTTATGTTAATCCCCATACATTACATCATTAGTTTTAGATGAAGTGTTCCATGATTCATTGTTTGTGCATAACACCCAGTGCTCCATGCAGAATGTGCCCTCCTCAATACCCACCACCAGGCTAACCCATCCTCCCACCCCCCTCCCCTCCAGAACCCTGTTTGTTTTTCAGAGTCCATCGTCTCTCATGGTTCGTCTACCCCTCCGATTTCCCCCGCTTCATTCTTCCCCTCCCGCTACCTTCTTCTTCTTCTTTTTTTTTT